>NC_091137.1:4081236-4382445 GCF_041381155.1 Argopecten irradians | reverse complement strand
GGTAAACAGAAATGACATCTAGGTAAAAAATGATATCTAGGTAAACAGAAATGACATCTAGGTAAACAGAAATGATTAATCTAGGTAAATAGAAATGACATCTAGGTAAACAGAAATGACATCTAGGTAAACAGAAATGACATCTAGGTAAACAGAAATGACATCTAGGTAAACAGAAATGACATCTAGGTAAACAGAAATGATATCTAGGTAAACAGAAATGACATCTAGGTAAATAGAAATGATATCTAGGTAAACAGAAATGAATCTAGATATCTAGGTAAACAGAAATGACATCTAGGTAAACATAAATGACATCTAGGTAAACAGAAATGATATCTAGGTAAACAGAAATGATATCTAGGTAAACAGAAATGACATCTAGGTAAACAGAAATGACATCTAGGTAAACAGAAATGATATCTAGGTAAACAGAAATGATATCTAGGTAAACAGAAATGACATCTAGGTAAACAGAAATGATATCTAGGTAAACAGAAATGACATCTAGGTAAACAGAAATGATATCTAGGTAAACAGAAATGACATCTAGGTAAACAGAAATGACATCTAGGTAAACAGAAATGATATCTAGGTAAACAGAAATGACATCTAGGTAAATAGAAAGGAAAAGAAATGATATCTAGGTAAACAGAAATGACATCTAGGTAAACAGAAATGATATCTAGGTAAACAGAAATGACATCTAGGTAAACAGAAATGACATCTAGGTAAACAGAAATGACATCTAGGTAAACAGAAATGACATCTAGATAAACAGAAATGATATCTAGATAAACAGAAATGATATCTAGGTAAACAGAAATGATATCTAGGTAAACAGAAATGACATCTAGGTAAACAGAAATGAATCTAGGTAAACAGAAATTATATCTAGGTAAATAGAAATGACATCTAGGTAAATAGAAATGACATCTAGGTAAACAGAAATGATATCTAGGTAAACAGAAATGATATCTAGGTAAACAGAAATGACATCTAGGTAAACAGAAATGACATCTAGGTAAACAGAAATGACATCTAGGTAAACAGAAATGACATCTAGGTAAACAGAAATGACATCTAGGTAAACAGAAATGACATCTAGAAAACAGAAATGATATCTAGGTAAACAGAAATGATATCTAGGTAAACAGAAATGAATCTAGTAAAAGAATGATCTAGTAAACAGAAATGAATCTAGGTAAACAGAAATGACATCTAGGTAAACAGAAATGACATCTAGGTAAACAGAAATGATATCTAGGTAAACAGAAATGATATCTAGGTAAACAGAAATGACATCTAGGTAAACAGAAATGATATCTAGGTAAACAGAAATGATATCTAGGTAAACAGAAATGATATCTAGGTAAACAGAAATGACATCTAGGTAAATAGAAATGACATCTAGGTAAACAGAAATGACATCTAGGTAAACAGAAATGAAATGATATCTAGGTAAATAGAAATGACATCTAGGTAAACAGAAATGATATCTAGGTAAAAGAAATGACATCTAGGTAAATAGAAATGACATCTAGGTAAACAGAAATGATATCTAGGTAAACAGAAATGACATCTAGGTAAATAGAAATGACATCTAGGTAAACAGAAATGACATCTAGGTAAACAGAAATGACATCTAGGTAAACAGAAATGATCTAGGTAAACAGAAATGAATCTAGGTAAACAGAAATGAATCTAGGTAAACAGAAATGACATCTAGGTAAACAGAAATGACATCTAGGTAAACAGAAATGACATCTAGGTAAACAGAAATGACATCTAGGTAAACAGAAATGACATCTAGGTAAACAGAAATGATGACAGAAATGACATCTAGGTAAACAGAAATGATATCTAGGTAAACAGAAATGACATCTAGGTAAACAGAAATGATATCTAGGTAAACAGAAATGACATCTAGGTAAACAGAAATGATATCTAGGTAAACAGAAATGACATCTAGGTAAACAGAAATGACATCTAGGTAAACAGAAATGACATCTAGGTAAACAGAAATGACATCTAGGTAAAAGAAATGACTCTAGAAAGAAATGACATCTAGGTAAATAGAAATGACATCTAGGTAAACAGAAATGACATCTAGGTAAACAAGAAATGATATCTAGGTAAACAGAAATGACATCTAGGTAAACAGAAATGACATGACTAGGTAAACAGAAATGACATCTAGGTAAATAGAAATGACATCTAGATAAACAGAAATGATATCTAGGTAAATAGAAATGATATCAGGTAAATGAAATGATATCTAGATAAACAGAAATGATATCTAGAAAAACAGAAATGATATCTAGGTAAACAGAAATGACATCTAGGTAAACAGAAATGACATCTAGGTAAACAGAAATGATATCTAGGTAAACAGAAATGACATCTAGGTAAATAGAAATGACATCTAGGTAAACAGAAATGACATCTAGGTAAACAGAAATATATCTAGGTAAACAGAAATGAATCTAGGTAAACAGAAATGATATCTAGGTAAACAGAAATGATATCTAGGTAAACATACAGAAATGACATCTAGGTAAACAGAAATGATATCTAGGTAAACAGAAATGACATCTAGGTAAGAAAGAAAACAATGACATCTAGGTAAACAGAAATGACATCTAGGTAAACAGAAATGACATCTAGGTAAACAGAAATGACATCTAGGTAAACAGAAATGACATCTAGGTAAACAGAAATGAATCTAGGTAAACAGAAATTATATCTAGGTAAACAGAAATGATATCTAGGTAAACAGAAATGACATCTAGGTAAACAGAAATGATATCTAGATAAACAGAAATGATATCTAGGTAAACAGAAATGATATCTAGGTAAACAGAAATGATATCTAGGTAAACAGAAATGATATCTAGGTAAACAGAAATGATATCTAGGTAAACAGAAATGATATCTAGGTAAACAGAAATGACATCTAGGTAACAGAAATGACATCTAGGTAAACAGAAATGACATCTAGGTAAACAGAAATGACATCTAGGTAAACAGAAATGATATCTAGGTAAACAGAAATGACATCTAGGTAAACAGAAATGATATCTAGGTAAACAGAAATGATATCTAGGTAAACAGAAATGACATCTAGATAAACAGAAATGATATCTAGGTAAACAGAAATGATATCTAGGTAAACAGAAATGACATCTAGGTAAACAGAAATGATATCTAGGTAAACAGAAATGATATCTAGGTAAACAGAAATGACATCTAGGTAAACAGAAATGACATCTAGGTAAACAGAAATGATATCTAGGTAAACAGAAATGACATCTAGGTAAACAGAAATGACATCTAGGTAAACAGAAATGACATCTAGGTAAACAGAAATGATATCTAGGTAAACAGAAATGACATCTAGGTAAACAGAAATGACATCTAGGTAAACAGAAATGACATCTAGGTAAATAGAAATGACATCTAGGTAAACAGAAATGATATCTAGGTAAACAGAAATGACATCTAGGTAAACAGAAATGACATCTAGGTAAACAGAAATGACATCTAGGTAAACAGAAATGACATCTAGGTAAACAGAAATGACATCTAGGTAAACAGAAATGACATCTAGGTAAACAGAAATGACATCTAGGTAAACAGAAATGACATCTAGGTAAACAGAAATGACATCTAGGTAAACAGAAATGACATCTAGGTAAATAGAAATGACATCTAGGTAAATAGAAATGATATCTAGGTAAACAGAAATGACATCTAGGTAAACAGAAATGACATCTAGGTAAACAGAAATGACATCTAGGTAAACAGAAATGACATCTAGGTAAACAGAAATGACATCTAGGTAAACAGAAATGACATCTAGGTAAACAGAAATGAATCTAGGTAAACAGAAATGACATCTAGGTAAACAGAAATGACATCTAGGTAAACAGAAATGACATCTAGGTAAACAGAAATGATATCTAGGTAAACAGAAATGACATCTAGGTAAATGAAATGACATCTAGGTAAATAGAAATGACATCTAGGTAAACAGAAATGACATCTAGGTAAACAGAAATGATATCTAGGTAAACAGAAATGACATCTAGGTAAACAGAAATGACATCTAGGTAAACAGAAATGACATCTAGGTAAACAGAAATGACATCTAGGTAAACAGAAATGACATCTAGGTAAACAGAAATGATATCTAGGTAAACAGAAATGACATCTAGGTAAACAGAAATGATATCTAGGTAAACAGAAATGATATCTAGGTAAACAGAAATGATCTAGGTAAACAGAAATGACATCTAGGTAAACAGAAATGACATCTAGGTAAACAGAAATGACATCTAGGTAAACAGAAATGACATCTAGGTAAACAGAAATGACATCTAGGTAAACAGAAATGACATCTAGGTAAACAGAAATGACATCTAGGTAAACAGAAATGACATCTAGGTAAACAGAAATGAAATCTAGGTTAACAGAAATGACATCTAGGTAAATAGAAATGATATCTAGGTAAATAGAAACGACATTTAGGTAATTTATAGTCTATCATATTTATAAATAGGTTTACAAACAAAATATAAATTTGCTAGGTTACTTTCATTCTCAGATTAATTTCAGAACCAATACATGTGGTATTTTTATATGTGAAATCCACTCAAATAAATCTCGTAAATAATATTGAGAAGAAACCCACAAGCAGGTTATATTCACATCAATACTGAAAAAAGATACACGTGCTGAACAATCCGTACATGAACCTATAACAATAGGTGTCCTTTCTTCTCATAGTTACAGGTATTACACACTACTGTTCCTTAGAACCAGCTGTTTCATCCGTATACTGGCACGGTACTTCTTTGTACACACGCAAACACAATGAGATGACAAAGGAGAATAGATTTTTATATGATCATACACTTACAATATACATATAACGCTATACATCCAATTACTGGTGTACCTTAGGATTTGTCAGCACACCGTTTTCCGTTAAAATCGAGAGAATAATCGAACACTCTACCTAGACATATATATATGTATCTAAATATAATAACCTTCAGGTATTATCACTGATACATATCAGTGGATACATAATGAATGTATGGGCCGGTATCTGATATCTACCAGTAATAATACCCTGGATTACTTTGTCGTGAGATTGGTAGCCATACATGTACTTTCGTCCGTGCAGTACTTTGTCGTTCCGTTCTTTGGCCAGCGCTGTAAAACCGGTTTCTTACTTTTGGATTCAGAGGCTGACAGCGAGCGTGGATATGAGCAAAGCTGCTGAAGCAAGTCTGTGCCACGCGCTTAGTTCGCTTGTTGGTCTGTACGGTTCACGTTGACGTATGTATACCGAGGAAGACTATCCCATTCAATAATCGAACGAAATTAGAAGTATATTAACAGTTAACCTTTGCTTGTTTTTATTCGTATTTATATGTGAGACGGCTATATATACTTACCTAAAACAGTATGACAGCGGTACCTGTTGTGTGAAGATGGTGATCAGTCGGGAGACCATTTGGCTGTGTATATTGAAATGCGATGATGATTTCTAGGTGGACTTTAAGATATTAATGTGATGCGTTGTGCGTGGTCGTCCTGAGGTACGGGGGCACCATAGGTAGAGATGGAGGGACGAGGTTACTATGGCAGCGAGGAGGAGGATAGTGCCTCGGATAGCTGGGGATCACCAGGTAAGACAATCAATTATCTCGTCCCCTTGGCGACATGACGGCGAATAGCACCACACATATAGAGTAGGTCGTAAACAGGTTTGTGTTTACGATGTGTAATCTTATAGAAATCTATATCGGTGCCATTGTGTTACGTAATACACTAAATTGGGACAACAGCTATAAACAATGGAATGAACATCAAAGAAAGCCAAACAAAAGAAAAGTTTATTATTCTTTCAAGAATTATTTAAGAAAATGATTTATTGCTTTTTATATAGAAATCGTTATAGAATTGGAGGTCAAAGTTGAGACCCAGGGTCCTTCACTTCGTATGACAGCTTAAAGAGTAATGTTTGTAGTATTATACTGACATAATGTCGTCTGGTGCATATGTTCGTTATACAGGTGAAATGTCGAGTGCTTTTTATTTCAGATGCAATTTGTGTTTTGTGATAGAATGATATTGAATGTCGCTGTTCATATGATTATGAACAAAGAACTGTAAACTTATAATTGAAATTAAGTTGTATGTTCAACTGAATCATAAATAAAATACATGTAGTAACGTAACGATCTGGTATCTTTGAAGAAAGGTGAACAGCGTATTTGCATTTTGCATTTGAGCGGAAGTGGGACAGGAAGTGGTAGATATTGTTGAATGGTTTCTAAGTTATCTATGGAAACCGAAATCATGTCCGGTTTCTTCTGAGTTTTTTTTTTTTTACTCTTTATATGTTTCTATCGCTTTCTGTAAGATGGCGTCATAGTGAATATGATATGCAGTCATTAATGACCAGTCACTTGCTGTCCTAATATAGACATCAAAGATGAATGATTGATGTTAAAATATACCAAAGACCTATTGTATTGATAATGTATCGATAAACACAAAAAGGAACTTCTTAACGTCTCACCACGTCACGTTGTCATGACAACATGTGACGTCAGAAACATCCAGCCATTCATTACACGGCGGTGGAAGTTCATGAGTGTGTCTATAGGGAAGTAAAGCTAGGACTAAGACAGGTACTCCTGTAAACTTGTAATTAACTGATGATAGGCTCTATGTCCTTTGATAATCTCTACACATGCAAAGATGAGGACACATTCGACTACGTCCTGAATTCTATTAGTCCTTAAAGGCCCATTACCTTTCCAAAACGGCTTTTAATTTTTAAAATGGGATTGTAAAACGAGATCGATAATTTTGTAGAGTCGCAAAAGTTATTAACTCATCTTTAATACTACACTCATCATCATCTCTCAGAAAATTTTAATTGAAATAAATAAAATGTTAATTTTCATAACGCGGGTCGTCTTATGTTTCACGCCGTCGTCCTAAATACCACGTAGCAGTTGACTCTCACTACGCACAGACGGCAAAACGGCGAACTGAATCTCCACAATTATCATTATTACCCAGGAAATCTTGCATATGTTTGGTGTTGTTAACTCATCTTAGGCCATGGATAGGCATTTTCTTTTGTTATTAATGTTTTTAAGAAACTTTTAAATTTTGCTTCGGAAAGGTAGTGGGCCTTTAACGTAATTACTCTATGGGGACCTAAATAACTGTTTAATTTACTACTGTGTTATTATATCTTCTTGATAAATCCTGTAGAAAAAATGGACTGCAACAAAGGGAACAAATGCCTTTTTCTTGACTATTTTATGTATTTGCTTAAACGAATATTTGGACTCCACGTACAGTTATTCCCTAACTAATGTATCTTAGGAAGGGATTAAATATAACAATTACAGTGAATTTGAAAAAATCCTATTGCAATGTATGTTCTCTGTAACTTTTGTTTGCTTGTTGTAATTTTACGTCCTATCGACAGCCAGGGTCATTTAAGGACGTGGCAGGTTTGATGGTGGAGGAAAGCCGGAGAACCCAGAGAAAAACCACCGACTAGCAGTCAGTACCTGGCGACTGCCCCACATTGGACTCGAACTCGCGACCCAGAGATGTAGGGTTTATGGTCTCAGTAACTGGAGACTGTGCTGGAATGGGTTCTAAAAGGCACAGCTTCAATAGTCAGTGATGTTGAATGTAGTGTCAGAATCACTCACGGGTTTCACCAATTAACTATGGTCGTAGATGAATTTGACACACGTTGTCAACAACTACATGGTGACCGGGGACTAGTGGCCAGAGCTCTGATGTTTAGCTTGCACATTTTGTCATTATATAATTAATGAATTGATGATACGAATCTTCACAGAATTTAATTAGTAAATTATGTTATGGGTATCATTCATCGTACAGTGTGTATTAATGGCTCTGATTAGGGAAGAGTATTTTACTGTTTCAGCTGTAAATACCTAATGGAAAGGTTCACTCAATTGTAGCGACACTAAGATTCCGTAAACATAGGAGATTGTTTACTAGAACTTTGTACTTTTTTTATTTCAAAAGTAATTGTAGTCTTCTGTCAAAGTTTCATTTTGAATGAAAAGGGAACTAAATTTTCAATTTACCAATGTGGTAATATTAGAATATCATATCATTCGCGAATTAATTTCATTGTCGTTTTTAACTCACTATGACCTATTTTCACTTCAGTATCTGCCGTGCCACTTCTGACGTTGTATACTACACATTATCGATATATATAATTTTACGTAAATAAAGATATCGACCATAGCGACACCTGTTGACGGACTCTGATGACTCACAGCTCGTAAAAAGTCTCTTCCCATATGTATCTTAGCATCAAGTTATAACACTTTCAAATAACAAAAACGTCAGCAGTATATAACCAGTAGATATTGATCAGTGATGTCAGGTTATATAACCGATAGGTATTGATCAGTGATGTCAGGTTATATAACCGATAGGTATTGATCAGTGATGTCAGGTTATATAACAGATAGGTATTGATCAGTGATGTCAGGTTATATAACAGATAGGTATTGATCAGTGATGTCAGGTTATATAACCGATAGGTATTGATCAGTGATGTCAGGTTATATAACCGATAGGTATTGATCAGTGATGTCAGGTTATATAACAGATAGGTATTGATCAGTGATGTCAGGTTATATAACCGATAGGTATTGATCAGTGATGTCAGGTTATATAACAGATAGGTATTGATCAGTGATGTCAGGTTATATAACAGATAGGTATTGATGAGTGATGTCAGGTTATATAACAGATAGGTATTGATGAGTGATGTCAGGTTATATAACCGATAGGTATTGATCAGTGATGTCAGGTTATATAACAGATAGGTATTGATCAGTGATGTCAGGTTATATAACAGATAGGTATTGATCAGTGATGTCAGGTTATATAACAGATAGGTATTGATCAGTGATGTCAGGTTATATAACAGATAGGTATTGATCAGTGATGTCAGGTTATATAACAGATAGGTATTGATCAGTGATGTCAGGTTATATAACAGATAGGTATTGATCAGTGATGTCAGGTTATATAACAGATAGGTATTGATCAGTGATGTCAGGTTATATAACAGATAGGTATTGATCAGTGATGTCAGGTTATATAACAGATAGGTATTGATCAGTGATGTCAGGTTATATAACAGATAGGTATTGTATTGATCAGTGATGTCAGGTTATATAACAGATAGGTATTGATCAGTGATGTCAGGTTATATAACAGATAGGTATTGATCAGTGATGTCAGTTATATAACAGATAGGTATTGATCAGTGATGTCAGGTTATATAACCGATAGGTATTGATTAGTGATGTCAGGTTATATAACCGATAGGTATTGATCAGTGATGTCAGGTTATATAACAGATAGGTATTGATTAGTGATGTCAGGTTATATAACAGATAGGTATTGATCAGTGATGTCAGGTTATATAACAGATAGGTATTGATCAGTGATGTCAGGTTATATAACAGATAGGTATTGATCAGTGATGTCAGGTTATATAACAGATAGGTATTGATTAGTGATGTCAGATTATATAACAGATAGGTATTGATCAGTGATGTCAGGTTATATAACAGATAGGTATTGATCAGTGATGTCAGGTTATATAACAGATAGGTATTGATCAGTGATGTCAGGTTATATAACAGATAGGTATTGATCAGTGATGTCAGGTTATATAACCGATAGGTATTGATCAGTGATGTCAGGTTATATAACCGATAGGTATTGATCAGTGATGTCAGGTTATATAACAGATAGGTATTGATCAGTGATGTCAGGTTATATAACCGATAGGTATTGATCAGTGATGTCAGGTTATATAACAGATAGGTATTGATGAGTGATGTCAGGTTATATAACCGATAGGTATTGATCAGTGATGTCAGGTTATATAACCGATAGGTATTGATCAGTGATGTCAGGTTATATAACAGATAGGTATTGATCAGTGATGTCAGGTTATATAACAGATAGGTATTGATCAGTGATGTCAGGTTATATAACAGATAGGTATTGATCAGTGATGTCAGGTTATATAACAGATAGGTATTGATCAGTGATGTCAGGTTATATAACAGATAGGTATTGATCAGTGATGTCAGGTTATATAACAGATAGGTATTGATCAGTGATGTCAGGTTATATAACCGATAGGTATTGATCAGTGATGTCAGGTTATATAACAGATAGGTATTGATCAGTGATGTCAGGTTATATAACAGATAGGTATTGATCAGTGATGTCAGGTTATATAACAGATAGGTATTGATCAGTGATGTCAGGTTATATAACAGATAGGTATTGATCAGTGATGTCAGGTTATATAACAGATAGGTATTGATCAGTGATGTCAGGTTATATAACAGATAGGTATTGATCAGTGATGTCAGGTTATATAACAGATAGGTATTGATCAGTGATGTCAGGTTATATAACAGATAGGTATTGATCAGTGATGTCAGATGAGTTATATAACCGATAGGTATTGATCAGTGATGTCAGGTTATATAACCGATAGGTATTGATCAGTGATGTCAGGTTATATAACAGATAGGTATTGATCAGTGATGTCAGGTTATATAACAGATAGGTATTGATCAGTGATGTCAGGTTATATAACCGATAGGTATTGATCAGTGATGTCAGGTTATATAACAGATAGGTATTGATCAGTGATGTCAGGTTATATAACAGATAGGTATTGATCAGTGATGTCAGGTTATATAACAGATAGGTATTGATCAGTGATGTCAGGTTATATAACAGATAGGTATTGATTAGTGATGTCAGGTTATATAACAGATAGGTATTGATCAGTGATGTCAGGTTATATAACAGATAGGTATTGATCAGTGATGTCAGGTTATATAACAGATAGGTATTGATCAGTGATGTCAGGTTATATAACAGATAGGTATTGATCAGTGATGTCAGGTTATATAACCGATAGGTATTGATCAGTGATGTCAGGTTATATAACAGATAGGTATTGATCAGTGATGTCAGGTTATATAACCGATAGGTATTGATCAGTGATGTCAGGTTATATAACAGATAGGTATTGATCAGTGATGTCAATATTAACGATGAGTGATGTCAGGTTATATAACCGATAGGTATTGATCAGTGATGTCAGGTTATATAACCGATAGGTATTGATCAGTGATGTCAGGTTATATAACAGATAGGTATTGATCAGTGATGTCAGTTTATATAACAGATAGGTATTGATCAGTGATGTCAGGTTATATAACCGATAGGTATTGATCAGTGATGTCAGGTTATATAACAGATAGGTATTGATCAGTGATGTCAGTATTGATACAGTGATTCAGTTATATAACCGATAGGTATTGATCAGTGAGGTCAGGTTATATAACCGATAGGTATTGATCAGTGATGTCAGGTTATAAAACATATAGGTATTGATCAGTGACAGGTTATATAACAGATTTGTTGGGAACATCCTGCTTCGATCCTCCAGAAGGCCTACAATTTCTAACGACACAATTTTATCAACAGTTTACCTTTAGCAGTGTTCGTCCTGCTATCCCTCCAGAAGGCCTCTACCTACTAACGACACCGTACACAACAGCAGTGTTCGTCCTGCTATCCCTCCAGAAGGCCTACCTGCTAACGACACCACACAACAGCAGTATTCGTCCTGCTATCCCTCCAGCAGGCCTACCTACTAACGACACCACACAACAGCAGTGTTCGTCCTGCTGTCCCTCCAGCAGGCCTACCTACTAACGACACCACACAACAGCAGTGTTCGTCCTGCTGTCCCTCCAGCAGGCCTACCTACTAACGACACCACACAACAGCAGTGTTCGTCCTGCTGTCCCTCCAGGAGGCCTACCTACTAACGACACCACACAACAGCAGTGTTCGTCCTGCTAGGCCTACCTACTAACGACACCACACACAGCAGTGTTCGTCCTGCATATCCTCAACCTACTACGACACACACAACAGCAGTGTTCGTCCTGCTATCCCTCCAGCAGGCTTACCTACTAACAACACCACACATCAGCAGTGTTCGTCCTGCTGTCCCTATAGCGGGCCTACCTACTAACGACACCACACAACAACAGTGTTCGTCCTGCTATCCCTCTAGCAGGCCTACCTACTAACGACACCACACAACAACAGTGTTCGTCCTGCTATCCCTCCAGCAGGCCTACCTACTAACGACACCACACAACAGCAGTGTTCGTCCTGCTGTCCCTCCAGCAGGCCTACCTACTAACGACACCACACAACAACAGTGTTCGTCCTGCTGTCCCTCCAGCAGGCCTACCTACTAACGACACCACACAACAGCAGTGTTCGTCCTGCTGTCCCTATAGCAGGCCTACCTACTAACGACACCACACAACAGCAGTGTTCGTCCTGCTATCCCTCTAGCAGGCCTACCTACTAACGACACCACACAACAGCAGTATTCGTCCTGCTATCCCTCCAGCAGGCCTACCTACTAACGACACCACACAACAGCAGTGTTCGTCCTGCTATCCCTCCAGCAGGCCTACCTACTAACGACACCACACACAACAGCAGTATTCGTCCTGCTATCCCTCCAGCAGGCCTACCTACTAACGACACCACACAACAGCAGTGTTCGTCCTGCTATCCCTCCAGCAGGCCTACCTACTAACGACACAACACAACAACAGTGTTCGTCCTGCTGTCCCTCCAGCAGGCCTACCTACTAACGACACCACACAACAGCAGTGTTCGTCCTGCTATCCCTCCAGCAGGCCTACCTACTAACGACACCACACAACAACAGTGTTCGTCCTGCTATCCCTCTAGCAGGCCTACCTACTACTAACGACACCACACAACAGCAGTGTTCGTCCTGCTGTCCCTATAGCAGGCCTACCTACTAACGACACCACACAACAGCAGTGTTCGTCCTGCTATCCCTCCAGCAGGCCTACCTACTAACGACACCACACAACAGCAGTGTTCGTCCTGCTATCCCTCCAGCAGGCCTACCTACTAACGACACCACACAACAACAGTGTTCGTCCTGCTATCCCTCCAGAAGGCCTACCTACTAACGACACCACACAACAGCAGTATTCGTCCTGCTATCCCTCCAGCAGGCCTACCTACTAACGACACCACACAACAACAGTGTTCGTCCTGCTATCCCTCCAGCAGGCCTACCTAACGACACCACACAACACATAACGCACACCAACACAACCACACAACAGCATATTCGTCCTGCTATATCCCTCCAGCAGGCCCTACTAACGACACACACACACATACTGCTATCCCTCCGAAGCCTACCTACAACCACACAACAGCAGTGTTCGTCCTGCTATCCCTCCAGCAGGCCTACCTACTAACGACACCACACAACAACAGTGTTCGTCCTGCTATCCCTCCAGCAGGCCTACCTACTAACGACACCACACAACAGCAGTGTTCGTCCTGCTATCCCTCCAGCAGGCCTACCTACTAACGACACCACACAACAGCAGTGTTCGTCCTGCTGTCCCTCCAGCAGGCCTACCTACTAACGACACCACACAACAGCAGTGTTCGTCCTGCTATCCCTCCAGCAGGCCTACCTACTAACGACACCACACAACAGCAGTGTTCGTCCTGCTATCCCTCCAGCAGGCCTACCTACTAACGACACCACACAACAGCAGTATTCGTCCTGCTATCCCTCTAGCAGGCCTACCTACTAACGACACCACACAACAGCAGTGTTCGTCCTGCTATCCCTCCAGCAGGCCTACCTACTAACGACACCACACAACAGCAGTGTTCGTCCTGCTATCCCTCCAGAAGATCTACCTACTAACGACACCACACAACAGCAGTATTCGTCCTGCTATCCCTCCAGCAGGCCTACCTACTAACGACACCACACAACAACAGTGTTCGTCCTGCTATCCCTCCAGCAGGCCTACCTACTAACGACACCACACAACAGCAGTATTCGTCCTGCTATCCCTCCAGCAGGCCTACCTACTAACGACACAACACAACAACAGTATTCGCCCTGCTGTATCCCTCCAACAAGCCTACCTATTAACGACACAACACAACAACAGTGTATGTCCTGCTGTCCCTCCAGCAGGTTTGTCTACAAACGACACAATACAACAACATTAGTATATGACCAAACTCCCGTGTTGACGGCGTGTCCCGCCCTCTAACAGTGACATACAGACAGACAGGGACGTACGGACTAATTGCCCTTCCCGTTCCTGATATTACCATGTACCATTTATTAACCAGAATACAAGAGAGTGGCATCCATTTATCTGAATGTCGCGTAACAGTTGTACGGAACACTTAGGGAGACATAATGAAAAGTAATGTACATGAAAACCTTAAACTAGAATCTAGGTCAATCGAATTAGTACTTGTATTAATTCGATTTCCATTAAATAAACTAAGAATCGGTTGTGGAAATCTGAAGGAATGAAGAAAACATTCTCTCAACAGTGCAACGAAAATCTGCCTTTAAAACACACAAATTTAAACTAAGGCTGATATTGAACATGTATCAAGTGAAAAGAAAATGTATTAGAGGGTAATTGAATAGACATTGTCTTTTATAAATACATCTACGTTATGAAGAAGCTTTCAGAATGAAAAGCCTGGAAAAAATGCGTTTTTTAAAAATTTCGGTGGCATTTCTTTGATTTAATTGTTATTGATAGTGCCAGGTTGCCATTGATTTGCGACAGATCAGTCTGGTGAGGTGGGGTGACCGTAGATAGGTAGTGCTGCAGTACTTCATCTCCTTGACAGCGGAATTGCTTTATTGATGGTGCCACATTGCTAATGACATAGAATATTATTCTCCATTTCTCATGAACAGATAACGTTCTTTGACACATTGGTATTACTAGAAGAAACGGATTTACCCACAAGATATTTGAAGAGAGGAAACAAAGTCGTAAATCATAAGATAACTGATGAGAACGGATAATAAATGAAGTGTTTTTCTAATGGCTTCGAACATCAAATAATATATTATGTTGATAGTTCGTATTTATCGTTCGTTTTTACACATCTAAATGCTCTAAACACCAATTAATGCATGGCACGTCCATAGGTTAGATAACCACTTTGAAACACAAATTTCCATTCTTCTGCCTACATTTTTTACATTGTTTTAGACTTTTGCCTAGACCAATATGTAATTATTAAAAAATAAAAATGTACATTAAAAGAGTAAAAATAACAATAGACTTTAATTACTGATGAAGATAAAAAAGAAATACAACATTAATGGTGACTTTGTTGTGCGGTGTTTCGATTGTGCTACGACTTTCTGATCAACATCCATATAATAAGTACTGACTCTATGGAATTTTATTCCAAATATCTCTGGAGAATTAACACATACGTTAATTTCTAATCTAAAATCCACTTGTTTATCATAAAGTACATTATGGACGTAAATAACTGCATGCCTCGTTCAACATTATTGATAAAATGGCTGTTTAATTCCTTCGGAAATTCGGAGCTGTAGAGAAGAAAGTGAGAGAGTGATGCCCGCCATTGAATGTCAATTTTAACGATGTTACTTTGAAATGCTAATTTAATTAAAGCCGATGGTATAGTGTTGGGCTGGTGTTTGAGTGCCGCGGTGGGACTATCAGGGAGTGTATACACCCTAGAACAATTGGGGCTCCAGTCTGGAATCGAAGCTAATATTTCTCTCCGGTTCTTACATTTATGTTGTTATGCATTTTAGTTTGATTTAAACACATTTTATATGAAATTATCACTCTGTCTATTCGTTAGTAGAGCATTGAACCTCGGAGGAATGACATGTTCACTCGTTAGTAGAACATTGAACCTCGGAGGAATGACATGTTCACTCGTTAGTAGAACATTGAACCTCGGAGGAATGACATGTTCACTCGTTAGTATAACATCGAACCTCGGAGGAATGACATGTTCACTCGTTACAATGTAGTAGAACATTGAACCTCGGAGTAATGACATGTTCACTCGTTAGTAGAACATTGAACCTCGGAGGAATGACATGTTCACTCGTTAGTAGAACATTGAACCTCGGAGGAATGACATGTTCACTCGTTACAATGTAGTAGAACATTGAACCTCGGAGGAATGACATGTTCACTCGTTAGTATAACATCGAACCTCGGAGGAATGACATGTTCACTCGTTAGTAGAACATTGAACCTCGGAGGAATGACATGTTCACTCGTTAGTAGAACATTGAACCACGGAGGAATGACATGTTCACTCGTTAGTAGAACATTGAACCTCGGAAGAATGACATGTTCACTCGTTAGTAGAACATTGAACCACGGAGAAATGACATGTTCACTCATTAGTAGAACATTTAACCTCTGAGGAATGACATGTTCACTCGTTAGTATAACATCGAACCTCGGAGGAATGACATGTTCACTCGTTAGTAGAACATTGAACCTCGGAGGAATGACATGTTCACTCGTTAGTAGAACATTGAACCACGGAGGAATGACATGTTCACTCGTTAGTAGAACATTGAACATCGGAGGAATGACATGTCCACTCGTTAGTAGAACATTGAACCTCGGAGGAATGACATGTTCACTCGTTACAATGTAGTAGAACATCGAACCTCGGGGGAATGACATGTCCACTCGTTAGTATAACATCGAACCTCGGAGGAATGAAATGTTCACTCGTTAGTAGAACATTGAACCTCGGAGGAATGACATGTTCACTCGTTAGTAGAACATTGAACCTCGGAGGAATGACATGTTCACTCGTTAGTATAACATCGAACCTCGGAGGAATGACATGTTCACTCGTTACAATGTAGTAGAACATTGAACCTCGGAGTAATGACATGTCCACTCGTTAGTAGAACATTGAACCTCTGAGGAATGACATGTTCACTCGTTAGTAGAGCATTGAACTTCGGAGGAATGACATGTGCCTCATTAGTAGAACATTGAACCTCGGAGGAATGACATGTTCTCTCGTTAGTAGAACATTGAACCTCGGAGGAATGACATGTTCTCTCGTTAGTAGAACATTGAACCTCGGAGGAATGACATGTCCACTCGGTAGTAGAACATTGAACCTCGGAGGAATGACATGTTCACTCGTTACAATGTAGTAGAACATTGAACCTCGGAGGAATGACATGTTCACTCGTTAGTAGAACATTGAACCTCGGAGGAATGACATGCTCACTCATTAGAAGAACATTGAACCTTGGAGGAATAACATGTTCACTCGTTAGTAGAACATTGAACCTCGGAGGAATGACATGTTCACTCATTAGTAGAACATTTAACCTCTGAGGAATGACATGTTCACTCGTTAGTAGAACATTGAATCTCGGAGGAATGACATGTTCACTCATTAGTAGAACATTGAACCTCGGAGGAATGACATGTTCACTCGTTAGTAGAACATTGAACCTCGGAGGAATGACATGTCCACTCGTTAGTAGAACATTGAACCTCGGAGGAATGACATGTGCCTCATTAGTAGAACATTGAACCTCGGAGGAATGACATGTTCACTCGTTAGTAGAACATTGAACCTCTGAGGAATGACATGTTCACTCGTTAGTAGAGCATTGAACCTCGGAGGAATGACATGTTCACTCATTAGTAGAACATTGAACCTCGGAGGAATGACATGTTCACTCGTTAGTAGAACATTGAACCTCTGAGGAATGACATGTTCACTCGTTAGTAGAACATTGAACCTCGGAGGAATGACATGTTCACTCGTTAGTAGAACATTGAACCTCGGAGGAATGACATGTTCACTCGTTAGTATAACATCGAACCTCGGAGGAATGACATGTTCACTCGTTACAATGTAGTAGAACATTGAACCTCGGAGTAATGACATGTTCACTCGTTAGTAGAACATTGAACCTCGGAGGAATGACATGTTCACTCGTTAGTAGAACATTGAACCTCGGAGGAATGACATGTTCACTCGTTACAATGTAGTAGAACATTGAACCTCGGAGGAATGACATGTTCACTCGTTAGTATAACATCGAACCTCGGAGGAATGACATGTTCACTCGTTAGTAGAACATTGAACCTCGGAGGAATGACATGTTCACTCGTTAGTAGAACATTGAACCACGGAGGAATGACATGTTCACTCGTTAGTAGAACATTGAACCTCGGAGGAATGACATGTTCACTCGTTAGTAGAACATTGAACCACGGAGAAATGACATGTTCACTCATTAGTAGAACATTTAACCTCTGAGGAATGACATGTTCACTCGTTAGTATAACATCGAACCTCGGAGGAATGACATGTTCACTCGTTAGTAGAACATTGAACCTCGGAGGAATGACATGTTCACTCGTTAGTAGAACATTGAACCACGGAGGAATGACATGTTCACTCGTTAGTAGAACATTGAACATCGGAGGAATGACATGTCCACTCGTTAGTAGAACATTGAACCTCGGAGGAATGACATGTTCACTCGTTACAATGTAGTAGAACATCGAACCTCGGGGGAATGACATGTCCACTCGTTAGTATAACATCGAACCTCGGAGGAATGAAATGTTCACTCGTTAGTAGAACATTGAACCTCGGAGGAATGACATGTTCACTCGTTAGTAGAACATTGAACCTCGGAGGAATGACATGTTCACTCGTTAGTATAACATCGAACCTCGGAGGAATGACATGTTCACTCGTTACAATGTAGTAGAACATTGAACCTCGGAGTAATGACATGTCCACTCGTTAGTAGAACATTGAACCTCTGAGGAATGACATGTTCACTCGTTAGTAGAGCATTGAACTTCGGAGGAATGACATGTTCACTCGTTACAATGTAGTAGAACATTGAACCTCGGAGGAATGACATGTTCACTCGTTAGTATAACATCGAACCTCGGAGGAATGACATGTTCACTCGTTAGTAGAACATTGAACCTCGGAGGAATGACATGTTCACTCGTTAGTAGAACATTGAACCACGGAGGAATGACATGTTCACTCGGTAGTAGAACATTGAACCTCGGAGGAATGACATGTTCACTCGTTACAATGTAGTAGAACATTGAACCTCGGAGGAATGACATGTTCACTCGTTAGTAGAACATTGAACCTCGGAGGAATGACATGTTCACTCGTTAGTAGAACATTGAACCTCGGAGGAATGACATGTTCACTCGTTAGTAGAACATTGAACCTCGGAGGAATGACATGTTCACTCATTAGTAGAACATTTAACCTCTGAGGAATGACATGTTCACTCGTTAGTAGAACATTGAATCTCGGAGGAATGACATGTTCACTCGTTAGTAGAACATTGAACCTCGGAGGAATGACATGTTCACTCGTTAGTAGAACATTGAACCTCGGAGGAATGACATGTTCACTCATTAGTAGAACATTGAACCTCGGAGGAATGACATGTTCACTCGTTAGTAGAACATTGAACCTCGGAGGAATGACATGTTCACTCATTAGTAGAACATTGAACCTCGGAGGAATGACATGTTCACTCGTTAGTAGAACATTGAACCTCTGAGGAATGACATGTTCACTCGTTAGTAGAGCATTGAACCTCGGAGGAATGACATGTTCACTCATTAGTAGAACATTGAACCTCGGAGGAATGACATGTTCACTCGTTAGTAGAACATTGAACCTCTGAGGAATGACATGTTCACTCGTTAGTAGAACATTGAACCTCGGAGGAATGACATGTTCACTCGTTAGTAGAACATTGAACCTCGGAGGAATGACATGTTCACTCGTTAGTATAACATCGAACCTCGGAGGAATGACATGTTCACTCGTTACAATGTAGTAGAAACATTGAACCTCGGAGTAATGACATGTTCACTCGTTAGTAGAACATTGAACCTCGGAGGAATGACATGTTCACTCGTTAGTAGAACATTGAACCTCGGAGGAATGACATGTTCACTCGTTACAATGTAATAGAACATTGAACCTCGGAGGAATGACATGTTCACTCGTTAGTATAACATCGAACCTCGGAGGAATGACATGTTCACTCGTTAGTAGAACATTGAACCTCGGAGGAATGACATGTTCACTCGTTAGTAGAACATTGAACCACGGAGGAATGACATGTTCACTCGTTAGTAGAACATTGAACCTCGGAGGAATGACATGTTCACTCGTTAGTAGAACATTGAACCACGGAGAAATGACATGTTCACTCATTAGTAGAACATTTAACCTCTGAGGAATGACATGTTCACTCGTTAGTATAACATCGAACCTCGGAGGAATGACATGTTCACTCGTTAGTAGAACATTGAACCTCGGAGGAATGACATGTTCACTCGTTAGTAGAACATTGAACCACGGAGGAATGACATGTTCACTCGTTAGTAGAACATTGAACATCGGAGGAATGACATGTCCACTCGTTAGTAGAACATTGAACCTCGGAGGAATGACATGTTCACTCGTTACAATGTAGTAGAACATCGAACCTCGGGGGAATGACATGTCCACTCGTTAGTATAACATCGAACCTCGGAGGAATGAAATGTTCACTCGTTAGTAGAACATTGAACCTCGGAGGAATGACATGTTCACTCGTTAGTAGAACATTGAACCTCGGAGGAATGACATGTTCACTCGTTAGTATAACATCGAACCTCGGAGGAATGACATGTTCACTCGTTACAATGTAGTAGAACATTGAACCTCGGAGTAATGACATGTCCACTCGTTAGTAGAACATTGAACCTCTGAGGAATGACATGTTCACTCGTTAGTAGAGCATTGAACTTCGGAGGAATGACATGTGCCTCATTAGTAGAACATTGAACCTCGGAGGAATGACATGTTCTCTCGTTAGTAGAACATTGAACCTCGGAGGAATGACATGTTCTCTCGTTAGTAGAACATTGAACCTCGGAGGAATGACATGTCCACTCGGTAGTAGAACATTGAACCTCGGAGGAATGACATGTTCACTCGTTACAATGTAGTAGAACATTGAACCTCGGAGGAATGACATGTTCACTCGTTAGTAGAACATTGAACCTCGGAGGAATGACATGCTCACTCATTAGAAGAACATTGAACCTTGGAGGAATAACATGTTCACTCGTTAGTAGAACATTGAACCTCGGAGGAATGACATGTTCACTCATTAGTAGAACATTTAACCTCTGAGGAATGACATGTTCACTCGTTAGTAGAACATTGAATCTCGGAGGAATGACATGTTCACTCATTAGTAGAACATTGAACCTCGGAGGAATGACATGTTCACTCGTTAGTAGAACATTGAACCTCGGAGGAATGACATGTTCACTCATTAGTAGAACATTGAACCTCTGAGGAATGACATGTTCACTCGTTAGTAGAACATTGAACCTCGGAGGAATGACATGTTCACTCATTAGTAGAACATTGAATCTCGAAGGAATGACATGTTCACTCGTTAGTATAACATTGAACCTCGGAGGAATGACATGTTCACTCATTAGTAGAACATTGAACCTCGGAGGAATGACATGTTCACTCATTAGTAGAACATTGAACCTCGGAGGAATGACATGTTCACTCGTTAGTAGAACATTGAACCTCGGAGGAATGACATGTTCACTCGTTAGTAGAACATTGAACCTCGGAGGAATGACATGTTCACTCATTAGTAGAACATTGAACCTCGGAGGAATGACATGTTCACTCGTTAGTAGAACATTGAACCTCTGAGGAATGACATGTTCACTCGTTAGTAGAGCATTGAACCTCGGAGGAATGACATGTGCCTCATTAGTAGAACATTGAACCTCGGAGGAATGACATGTTCACTCGTTAGTAGAACATTAAACCTCGGAGGAATGACATGTTCACTCGTTAGTAGAACATTGAACCTCGGAGGAATGACATGTTCACTCGTTAGTAGAGCATTGAACCTTGGTGGAATGACATGCTCACTCGTTAGTAGAACATTGAACCTCGGAGGAATGACATGTTCACTCGTTAGTAGAACATTAAACCTCGGAGGAATGACATGTTCACTCGTTAGTAGAACATTGAACCTCGGAGGAATGACATGTTCACTCGTTAGTAGAACATTGAACCTCGGAGGAATGACATGTTCACTCGTTAGTAGAACATTGAACCTCGGAGGAATGACATGTTCACTCGTTAGTAGAACATTGAACCTCGGAGGAATGACATGTTCACTCGTTAGTAGAACATTGAACCTCGGAGGAATGACATGTCCACTCGTTAGTAGAACATTGAACCTCGGAGGAATGACATGTTCACTCGTTACAATGTAGTAGAACATTGAACCTCGGAGGAATGACACGTTCACTCGTTAGTAGAACATTGAACCTCGGAGGAATGACACGTTCACTCGTTAGTAGAACATTGAACCTCGGAGGAATGACGTATCCACTCGTTTTAAGATTTTAGTTATCTTTCTGCCGAGTCTCATAGCAAGCATGATTGTTATAAGGTTAGTTAATTAAGTAAAACTACGAGGTTCAATACCATAATTTGTATGAGGTGTAATTCTTAATATGATCGTTATATTGATAACCATCAGCATCAAGGAATACTGATACTGGATCCGTAAGAGGTTAATCATCAGTAAAGTGGATCATAGTATAGATTGTGTTAAAAAGAGAGAAAAAAAAAAAAACTAATTTGAACAAACCAAATCTTGCTTTCCTTTCAGGGTACCAGAGTACGAGTATCAAAACGTCATTATTCAACGGACCGAGTTTTAGGGATCGAACTCATGTCCCTTGAAACCATTCTCGCAAAAATAGACATTTACACGGATATAAAATACCCTAACAGCCTTATGTCATTAGAGTAGAAATATTGACATTCTATCTGGGTGTCTGCTTCTTAATTTTCCTGTTGTATTGACTAGTTGGAGTGTTAGCATTACTTAAAGGCGAACAGGGTATAGATTTACTGTATATACATTGTGATTATCTATATATATGTTGTTGATTGGATGGTGATGAAGGAATGATATCATGTTCAGCCTATTGATTATCGATTATATAAAATTAATAATTTTGATATAAGGAAATCCACTTCATAAAGAATAGATTTCCGTCATGATAATGACTTCATGCTTTAGATCACATCTTTACTGATGTGTGAGTCTAGGGAATGACGTCCCGAGACGCTCGGCCACATTCAAATCACGCTACAGAATGGCGTGTTCAGGCTAATTCTGCAGCATTCAGTGTTTACGACACTTCTTAATTCCTTTAGATGGATAAAATGTATGCATTAGATAACATAAGCGTGAAGTTACACGCACATTGTCATAAAAAGGGGAAAATTATACACATAACAAAAACAGGGATAAAAAATGTTCCCATAAATTTATTTTCAATAGTTAAACAAAATAGCAACTTTTCCTGAACAGCGGAAGACAGATTGGCGTAGCTGATCTCTTGTATAGCTTGAAAGCCATAAAATAACAATAGTATCTACATCAATACTTCCTATTTAACAGATTGTCTGATGAGATGTAAATGGCTACTGCTTGTTATTGATAAATTTCATAAAACCAGAACAAGTAAAAAATGATTTAGCATGCGCGAATAACTAGTAGGCATGTATAGAGACAAGTCTGTAAGGTTTCTTTTGCCAGTCTTTAATCAGCCTTTAACCTTTACTAGCCTTTAACTTTTGCCAGCCTTTAGCTTTTGCCAGCCATTAACATTTGCCAGCCTTCAACATTGCCAACCTGTAAATTTGCCAGCCTTTAACTTTTGCCAACCTTTAATATTTGCCAGACTTAAATTTTGCCAGCCTTCAACCTTTGACAGCCTTCAACATTTGCCAGCCTGTAACTTTTGCCAGTCTTTAACTTTGGCAGCCTTTAGCTTTTGCCAGCCTTTAATCTTTACCAGACTTGAACTTTTGCCAGCCTTTAACTTTTGCCAGCCTTCAACATTTGTCGCCTTTAACTTTTGCCAGCCTTCAACATTTGTCAGCCTGTAACTTTTGCCAGCCTTTAATCTTTGCCAAACTTTAACTTTTGTCAGCCTTTAACTTTTGCCAGCCTTTAGCTTTTGCCAGCCATTTTCTTTTGCCAGCCTTTAATCTTTGCCAGACTTTAACTTATGCGAGCCTTTAATCTTTGCCAGACTCTAACTTTTGCCAGCCTTTAATATTTGCCAGTCTTTAACTTTTACCAGCCTTCAACCTTTGCCAACCTTCAACATTTGCCAGCCTGTAACTTTTTCCAGCCATTAGGTTTTGTCAGTCTTTAACTTTAGTCAGCCTTTAATCTTTGCCAGACTATAACCTTTGCCAGCCTGTAACTTTTGCCAGCCTTTAACTTTTGCCAGCCTTCAACATTTGTCAGCCTGTAACTTTTGCCAGCACTTAACTTTTGCCAGCCTTTAGCTTTTGCCAGCCTTTAACTTTTGCCAGTCTTAAGCTTTTGTCAGCCTGTAACTTTTGCCGGCCTGTAATCTTTGCCAGACTTTAACTTTTGTCAAACTTTAACCTTTGCCAGCCTTCGACTTTTGCCAGCCTCCAACATTTGTCAGCCTTTAACTTTTGCCAGCTTTTAACTTTTGCCAGCCTTTAGCTTTTGCCAGCCTTTTACTTTAGCCAGCCTTTAATCTTCGCAAGACTTTAACTTTTGACAGCCTTTAATCTTTGCCAGCCTTTTACTTTTGCCAGCCTTTAATCCTTGTCAGACTTTAACTTTTGCCAGCCTGTAACTTTTGCCAGCCTTCAATATTTGTCAGCCTGTAACTTTTGCCAGCCTTTAGCTTTTGCCAGCCTTTTACTTTTGCCAGCCTTTAACTTTTACCAGACTTCAACCTTTGTCAACCTTCAACATTTGCCAGCCTGTAACTTTTGCAAGCCTTTAACTTTTGCCAGCCTTCAACATTTGTCAGCCTGTAACTTTTGCCAGCCTTTAACTTTTGCCAGCCTTTAGCTTTTGCCAGCCTTAAACATTTGCCAGCCTTAAGCTTTTCTCAGCCTTTAACTTTTGCCGGCCTTTAATCTTTGTCAGATTTTAACTTTTGTAAAACCCTAACCTTTGCCAGCCTGTAACTTTTGCCAGCCTTTAACTTTTGCCAGCCTTTAATCTTTGCCAGACTTTAACTTTTGTCAAACTTTAACCTTTGCCAGCCTGTAACTTTTGCCAGCCTTCAATATTTGTCAGCCTGTAATTTTTGCTAGCCTGTAACTTTTGCCAGCCTTCAATATTTGTCAGCCTGTAACTTTTGCCAGCCTTTAGCTTTTGCCAGCCTTTAGCTTTTGCCAGCCATTTACTTTTGCCAGCCTTTAATTATTGCCAGTCTTAAACTTTTGCGAGCCTTTAATCTTTGCCAGCCTTTAATCTTTGCCAGACTTTAAGTTTTGCCAACCTTTAATCTTTGCCAGACTTAAACTTTTGCCAGCCTTTTACTTTTGCCAGCCTTTAACTTTTACCAGACTTCAACCTTTGCCAACCTTCAACATTTTCCAGCCTGTAACTTTTGCCAGCCTTTAACTTTTGCCAGCCTGTAACTTTTGCCAGACTTTAACTTTTGCCAGCCTGTAACTTTTGCAAGCCTTTAACTTTTGCCAGCTTTCAACATTTGTCAGCCTGTAACTTTTGCCAGCACTTAACTTTTGCAAACCTTTAGCTTTTGCCAGCCTTTAGCTTTTGCCAGCATTTAACTTTTGCCGGCCTTTAACTTTTGCCAGCCTTCAACATTTGTCAGCCTGTAACTTTTGCCGGCCTTTAACTTTTGCCAGCCTTCAACATTTGTCAGCCTGTAACTTTTGCCAGCCTTCAACGTATGCCAGCCTTGAGCTTTTGCCAGCCTTTTACTTTAGCCAGCCTTCAACATTTGCCAGACTTTAACTTTTGCCAGCCTGTAACTTTTGCCAGCCTTTAGCTTTTGCCAGCCTGTAACTTGTGCCAGACTTTAACCTTTGTCAGCCTGTAATTTTTGCAAGCCTTTAACTTTTGCCAGCTTTCAACATTTGTCAGCCTGTAACTTTTGCCAGCACTTAACTTTTGCCAGCCATTAGCTTTTGCCAGCCTGTAACTTTTGCCGGCCTTTAACTTTTGCCGGCCTTTAACTTTTGCCAGCCTTCAACATTTGTCAGCCTGTAACTTTTGCCAGCCTTCAACGTTTGCCAGCCTTTAGCTTTTGCCCGCCTTTTACTTTAGCCAGCCTTCAACATTTGCCAGACTTTAACTTTTGCCAGCCTGTAACTTTTGCCAGCCTTTAGCTTTTGCCAGCCTTTACTTTTGCCAGACTTTAACTTTTGCCAGCATTTAAACCTTTGCCAGACTTTACCTATCGCCAGCCTGTAACGTTTGCCAGGTTTTAACTTTTGCCAGACTTTAACCTTTGCCAGGCTTTAATATTTGCCAGACTTTAACTTTTGCCAGACTTTAATCTTTGCAAGCCTGTAACTTTTTCCAGACTTTAATCTTTACTATACTTTATCTTTTGCCAACCTTTAACCTTTGTCAGCCTGTAACTTTTGCCAGCCTTTAACTTTTGTCAGCCTTTAATTTTTCAAACATGTTATGTTCCACAATACAAGTTGATTCAGCGATAAAGACCTGCTCCTTTGCGCCCGTGTAAATAATCATCTGTCAGTGTGATTTCATAAATGGTAGATCTTGGTATAAACTAAACACAAATGGCTTTATTTGACGTTGACGGCAAAGGCTTCAAATGACATGCTCAAAAGACCGATATCGGTAAAACGTCTCAGTGATAACTATTAAGGGTGTAGATCTATGTCAAACTGACGCTTAAATTGGTCTTGTGCGAGACACAGACGCAGCTTAAATGCTTCAACAGAATCTTACGTTAAAAAATTGTTCTTCTTGTCTGATATGAAATACTTCATGGCACACGCAAAACGTGTCTGTTTTCAGTTAGGTAGTGAAAATGATTCTAGCACTGTAGGTATCCTATTATTATTTTATAATATGTTTAGAATGTGTTTGTATAACTTTAGATAAGATTATTCGTAGTCATTGGGAATGTATCATACAGCTCATGTCACATATGATCAGGATTGAGGGCACTATACAGAGAACTAGAGCCCAATAACTGGTGTACGTCATCTGATTTGGCGGGTTTCTGTTAGTCTCAATCCTGTCTGTGTTCAGATATTGGAGACAGTCCTATTGGGCCGTGTGGTCCGAACGCAAACATGATAGTATCTGTGGTTGGTGGTTATTGTCCAATTAACACACTATCTCCAATTAACCATACAATAGCACATGTACATCTGTCTACCTGATACTTATCTATTAGATTGTCTCAAAAATTGTTTATCTAGGTCACATGGTTCGGTCATACTAGGGACGTGTCGTAGGATCCGGAGTTGCCGTGAGCAACGCACTTGCTCTCATAGTCAATCTGTAAATCACGTCGGGGCGCATCTAATATATAATGCATGCGCCTGATGTTCCGAAGGGACGTTTCGTGTGTCGCTATACACGAGAACGATTGACTTGTATGAAAGGTCAAATCTCGCGAGCCTCATTTTGACAGTGAGATTTGATGGATAGTGAGAGAATGTAGTATGTGACAGTCAAACGCTGTACCCTGGAGGTTGGCACTCTCTCTATTAATTGGCTACCCGACCCTATCACGTGACATGAAATACTGACACAGATGAGTCTTCTGTGATTAACTGACCGTTAACGCCGCATACAATGCTCAAGAAAATAATAATTAAATCAATATATCAGTTATCGGTTACACTCCTTTGCTATGCAGAACGGCAAGGAACGATACGCACCTTTGCCTAACAGTAGGACAAGTAACGATACACACCTTTGCCTTACAGTAGGACAAGTAACGATACACACCTTTGCCTTACAGTAGGACAAGTAACGATACACACCTTTGCCTTATAGTAGGACAAGTAACGATACACACCTTTGCCTTATAGTAGGACAAGTAACGATACACACCTTTGCCTTACAGTAGGACAAGTAACGATACACACCTTTGCCTTACAGTAGGACAAGTAACGATACACACCTTTGCCTTACAGTAGGACAAGTAACGATACACACCTTTGCCTTACAGTAGGACAAGTAACGATACACACCTTTGCCTTACAGTAGGACAAGTAACGATACACACCTTTGCCTTACAGTAGGACAAGTAACGATACACACCTTTGCCTTACAGTAGGACAAGTAACGATACACACCTTTGCCTTACAGTAGGACAAGTAACGATACACACCTTTGCCTTACAGTAGGACAAGTAACGATACACACCTTTGCCTTACAGTAGGACAAGTAACGATACACACCTTTGCCTTACAGTAGGACAAGTAACGATACACACCTTTGCCTTATAGTAGGACAAGTAACGATACACACCTTTGCCTTACAGTAGGACAAGTAACGATACACACCTTTGCCTTACAGTAGGACAAGTAACGATACACACCTTTGCCTTACAGTAGGACAAGTAACGATACGCACCTTTGCCTTACAGTAGGACAAGTAACGATACACACCTTTGCCTTACAGTAGGACAAGTAACGATACACACCTTTGCCTTACAGTAGGACAAGCTAACGATACGCACACCTTTGCCTTACAGTAGGACAAGTAACGATACGCACCTTTGCCTTACAGTAGGACAAGTAACGATACACACCTTTGCCTTACAGTAGGACAAGTAACGATACACACCTTTGCCTATAGTAGGACAAGTAACGATACACACCTTTGCCTTACAGTAGGACAAGTAACGATACACACCTTTGCCTTACAGTAGGACAAGTAACGATACACACCTTTGCCTTACAGTAGGACAAGTAACGATACACACCTTTGCCTTACAGTAGGACAAGTAACGATACACACCTTTGCCTTACAGTAGGACAAGTAACGATACACACCTTTGCCTTACAGTAGGACAAGTAACGATACACACCTTTGCCTTACAGTAGGACAAGTAACGATACACACCTTTGCCTTACAGTAGGACAAGTAACGATACACACCTTTGCCTTACAGTAGGACAAGTAACGATACGCACCTTTGCCTTACAGTAGGACAAGTAACGATACACACCTTTGCCTTACAGTAGGACAAGTAACGATACACACCTTTGCCTTACAGTAGGACAAGTAACGATACACACCTTTGCCTTATAGTAGGACAAGTAACGATACACACCTTTGCCTTACAGTAGGACAAGTAACGATACACACCTTTGCCTTACAGTAGGACAAGTAACGATACACACCTTTGCCTTACAGTAGGACAAGTAACGATACACACCTTTGCCTTACAGTAGGACAAGTAACGATACACACCTTTGCCTTACAGTAGGACAAGTAACGATACACACCTTTGCCTTACAGTAGGACAAGTAACGATACACACCTTTGCCTTACAGTAGGACAAGTAACGATACACACCTTTGCCTTACAGTAGGACAAGTAACGATACACACCTTTGCCTTATAGTAGGACAAGTAACGATACACACCTTTGCCTTACAGTAGGACAAGTAACGATACACACCTTTGCCTTACAGTAGGACAAGTAACGATACACACCTTTGCCTTACAGTAGGACAAGTAACGATACACACCTTTGCCTTACAGTAGGACAAGTAACGATACACACCTTTGCCTATCAACATTTCTAGGACAAGTAACGATACACACCTTTGCCTTACAGTAGGACAAGTAACGATACACACCTTTGCCTTACAGTAGGACAAGTAACGATACACACCTTTGCCTTACAGTAGGACAAGTAACGATACACACCTTTGCCTTACAGTAGGACAAGTAACGATACACACCTTTGCCTTATAGTAGGACAAGTAACGATACACACCTTTGCCTTACAGTAGGACAAGTAACGATACACACCTTTGCCTTACAGTAGGACAAGTAACGATACACACCTTTGCCTTATAGTAGGACAAGTAACGATAACGATACACACCTTTGCCTTACAGTAGGACAAGTAACGATACACACCTTTGCCTTACAGTAGGACAAGTAACGATACACACCTTTGCCTTATAGTAGGACAAGTAACGATACACACCTTTGCCTTACAGTAGGACAAGTAACGATACACACCTTTGCCTTACAGTAGGACAAGTAACGATACACACCTTTGCCTTACAGTAGGACAAGTAACGATACACACCTTTGCCTTACAGTAGGACAAGTAACGATACACACCTTTGCCTTACAGTAGGACAAGTAACGATACACACCTTTGCCTTATAGTAGGACAAGTAACGATACACACCTTTGCCTTACAGTAGGACAAGTAACGATACACACCTTTGCCTTAAGTACGACAAGAAGTAACGATACACACCTTTGCCTTACAGTAGGACAAGTAACGATACACACCTTTGCCTTACAGTAGGACAAGTAACGATACACACCTTTGCCTTACAGTAGGACAAGTAACGATACACACCTTTGCCTTATAGTAGGACAAGTAACGATACACACCTTTGCCTTACAGTAGGACAAGTAACGATACACACCTTTGCCTTACAGTAGGACAAGTAACGATACACACCTTTGCCTTACAGTAGGACAAGTAACGATACACACCTTTGCCTTATAGTAGGACAAGTAACGATACACACCTTTGCCTTATAGTAGGACAAGTAACGATACACCTTGCCTACAGTACGATACCACCTTTGCCTTATAGTAGGACAAGTAACGATACACACCTTTGCCTTACAGTAGGACAAGTAACGATACACACCTTTGCCTTACAGTAGGACAAGTAACGATACACACCTTTGCCTTATAGTAGGACAAGTAACGATACACACCTTTGCCTTACAGTAGGACAAGTAACGATACACACCTTTGCCTTACAGTAGGACAAGTAACGATACACACCTTTGCCTTATAGTAGGACAAGTAACGATACACACCTTTGCCTTACAGTAGGACAAGTAACGATACACACCTTTGCCTTATAGTAGGACAAGTAACGATACACACCTTTGCCTTACAGTAGGACAAGTAACGATACACACCTTTGCCTTAAGTAGGACAAGTAACGATACACACCTTTGCCTTACAGTAGGACAAGTAACGATACACACCTTTGCCTTACAGTAGGACAAGTAACGATACACACCTTTGCCTTACAGTAGGACAAGTAACGATACACACCTTTGCCTTATGTAGGACAGTAACGATACACACCTTTGCCTTATGGACAGTAACGATACACTTGCCTTACAGTAACGATACACACCTTTGCCTTACAGTAGGACAGTAACGATACGCACCTTTGCCTTACAGTAGGACAAGTAACGATACACACCTTTGCCTTATAGTAGGACAAGTAACGATACACACCTTTGCCTTACAGTAGGACAAGTAACAATACGCACCTTTACAAATCAACATTTCTGGTTAAGTTTCCGATAATATTACTTTTTTCTGTACAGCCTGCAACTTCGGAATACTCGTGTTAACACTGACTTGATTTCAAAATATAGATACAAAATGAAGATGTGAAAGAGTAAAAAAAAAACCCAGAGTAATCATTTGTTTGAAATAAATCGAGCGAACGCCCTCCCGAGAAGACAGCATTGAGCATTGCTCTTTGTTGGTTTATTGATGGACATGTTTGTTTAAAATGATTCCATCCCCGATCTGTTTTGTGAATTTGTATTTTACCACGTTCAGTAATTAGCCCTCCATATGATGGATACCATTCTTTATAACCACTCTCACTGTAGCACTGCGCCAGGCATATTTATATGGAATGAGATATTACTGTTTCCTCGCCTGGCGAGATAATGTGTTTGCGCACGGAACGGCACCGGTTAATGAACGTAGTAAAACGTATCAGTGGTGTGATGGTATGTACCTCAACGTTTTCATGTATGGGATCGGATGAGAGGAATTGCTGGGGATTAATGACGGAATTTAAATTCCGAGGGTTGGCTGGGATTGGGATCGAAACTTGAAAGGTTGAACTCTGTTCGGGATGGAAATTGGACTGTCGGCTGGGGTCTTTGGGCCAGTTTTGATTACCAACTGAGATTACATTGACAGTTTAAAGGTTGACAACCAGATTCATTGTGAATGCCAATAAACCAAATCTTAGAAAGATAAAGAGAAAAAACTTAAGTTTCGGAGTACTAAAGTTTGGGACGAACGGGATCACACGTATAACGGGAATGATTAAAGTGTAGACTCGAGACATAACTCCGGTAGAAAAAGGGTTAGATCCATACAAAATATATAAACTCAACTTTGACCACAGATCACCACTGGGGATTTAGAGTAAATGTTTGGTGTTAGAAGGTGGTGTCCATTCAAGGCATCTACAAAGAGAACAACCCTCAGGTGGTATAAAATGTTTTGTTTACAAAGAGAACAACGCTCAGGTGATACAAAATGTTTTCTTTACAAAGAGAACAACCCTCAGGTGATATAAAATGTTTTGTTTACAAAGAGAACAACGCTCAGGTGATACAAAATGTTTTCTTTACAAAGAGAACAACCCTCAGGTGATATAAAATGTTTTCTTTACAAAGAGAACAACCCTCAGGTGATATAAAATGTTTTGTTTACAAAGAGAACAACGCTCAGGTGATATAAAATGTTTTGTTTACAAAGAGAACAACGCTCAGGTGATATAAAATGTTTTGTTTACAAAGAGAACAACGCTCAGGTGATATAAAATGTTTTGTTTACAAAGAGAACAACCCTCAGGTGATATAACCTTTTGTTTACAAAGAGAACAATGCTCAGGTGATATAAAATGTTACAAAGAGAGAATATGAATGGCCAGGTGACTTTCTAAATATCGTTTATTACAGCATTGGTATCGGTTTTATAGGGGCCTGTTCACTGTACCCTAGCAAGGTTCTGTCAGCTTGCAAGTCGTTCATCACTTAGGGCGGTGAATTTAGTGATGCATCAAGGACTATCGTGTGGGACATCAGTATCTCACACTGACGTCGTGTCCAAAGTACATGGGCGTTGTTCTGTGACACGTTCGTAGGCGAGAGTGTACTAATTAAGTGGGCTAAATGATTCCGATACAAAGTATATAATGCATATTTAATTAATTCTGCTAATGCTTATACAGTATTTTATAACTATTCACATAAATAAATACACCACCACGGGGTAATTATCAGACCAGAAATCAATCATCCTCCTTTGTCACACTGCAGAGTGACATGGTTTTCATTAGGATCACTTTGTGCTAAGCGATCCTTGGTTTGGAAAAGTTGGTTCAGTGACTAGATGCAGAATGTATGTCATCACGTTTTGTATCGATACTTTCACAATTACAACAACCTGGTCAATTCATAGTTGACTTACAGGATTCAACCCTGTAAGTTCTTTTAGTACGTATAGTTAAAATTTGATCAATAAGTTGTCGAACCGTAACTGAGTTGACATGCGTTGCGCTGGGTCATAAAACATGCATTTCAGTCTTTTAATTGCTGAAAGGTTATTCTAACAAAATGTTGAATTTTTCGTGACTTTAATGGCCAGTCGACCAACAAATGACAATAATGTGGGTAAGCATAACGCTATCCAAGTTGGTCGGTGCTAGGACTATTTTCAACATAATTATGACAAAGAAGTTGAATTGGTTCGACAAGCGTACTTTAACAATATACTAACAATATGCAAAAAGGTAATGACTGTAATACACAAATTATACGGCATTACGTAAGCAAAGACAGAAACACAAATGCATATAACATAGAAACAATAAATAATACATATTATCTTGTTAGGTACATGTAGTTCATCCCTTTTTTGAAGTTTATATACAGGTAGAAAGTGCACTATGATAAACTGTATTGGTCCACTTTCGATTCGAATTGTCTGTTTTCGTGATGATATATTCTTTATTCATAAGAAATATATCAAATAAATAAAAGATGTAATTTACTCTTTCATCCAATATTAATTTGATCTTCAAAGTAGTGTTTCACTAATTGTTTTATTTCGATCTCCCTTTTGAGGTGTTGGGTGGGAAGGGGCCTGAAATGTGCATGGCGCAGGGCAAATGATAAATATATCAATAAAATGAAAGTATAAATAACTGACAAATTGGTGGAATCGAATTAACATTACAGGAACATGCCTTTATATTGTCAAGAAGACAGTGTTATTTACTGGTCGACGGACATTTCGATTTCTGGTTTGTGTTTAAATGGCTGCTGACGAATACTCCTTCGATCGTTAATGTGTTTTACATCTTTAGTGTAAACACATTTCAGTTCTATCTTTATTTAAGTTTAAGTAAGAATAAGATTAAAAGAGTCACAAGCCGTCCACAAAGCGAAAGTCAATTTCAGATCTATATTTGTATGTAATCACTGAACTTTCGCCAGACATGTAGACTATTGAAGAACAAATGGGTAGGTTCTTCTATCGCCTTCACGTCTTACAAAGCTTCGATAGCATGTCCATGCTGTTTATATATCTGCTAAACTATACCACTGTTATTAGTAATGCCTAGTGACTCAGTCTTAAAATGTCACCAATAAGACACTGACAAAACGAGACAGAGTCAACACATTGAAAATCTTGCTGGTGACGTGCATGTTTTTACAGGTCCGAGTGTAGTCATGGTAACAGGGATTTGTCGCTCCCATGTTCGCTGCGAGACAGCCTCGCTCCCTGTCGCTGGACACACTAATCCTAACACCTGGGACGAGAAAATCGAAATCAATTCCTAAAGAAATTGTCTTATGCCACGTGACAACATCGGGTCACTTAGTTCATGCCACTTGCTTCGTTAGTTCGCTTCGATTTTTTATGATTTTGGTCGATATTTTATATGCCCCTCCGTCTCAAATCACTTCCGGTTCAGAGCAATTGGCTCGACTGCCATGCCTTTGATGTCGCGGAAGTGTAAATTTAATTTATCAGGGAATTATGAATGTCAAATTAAGGTTAATTAAATTTATGTTTCAGATATTCCGACAGGGAATGTCGCGTTCTATTTAATACTGTGTAAAGCATGGATTTTATTTGAAAGAGATACTAAGGGTTTGGATTTTCCCACAGAAGATGTTCGTTGATTTGTTGTTCCTAAGTTGGAGATTTTCCCCTTGTAATAAACGGTAGATACAAGAAAATTATCAAAGGCTGCACGGCATCAATGATGCATGTAGACGATCTAGTGGTTTTTAGTGTACACTACAGACAGAGCCATATACGGAACCTTCGTACGTAAACTACCTTGACACTACCTACACTCTACCTATATTGGGAACTACCTACAGGGATTCACACATGAAAACAAATATCATGGCAAAATATAAAATTGGTTTTGATATTTATGCTTCAGTTGAACCTGTCTTTTATAATGTACAAACTTTTCCTTGTATTGATTAGCATGTTCTGTTGTCGAGCCAGATTTGGCAATGTGATTTAAAAGACCTACCGAATTACAATCGCAATTTTATTATAAAGGCAAAGAATTCAAAATATATCGCAAAACATGCACAATTGTACATTAACTATAAGGGTAGCAGGACTAACATCGTGAATGATTTACTTGTTTACATTGCAATATCACTAAAGCCGTTACTTCACATAAACTGTACGCTTGTGTGTGCCATTATCTTTGATTTAAGTTGCACTTTTCGATATTTTCCTAAACGGTTTTTAAGACAATGCTATTGTGCGCGGTATGATAAAGCTTATTAAAACAGTAGAAATTGACATCCACAAATAGATACTATTATTGGATTTCAAAATAGTTTATATTCCTGTCAGGGCAAGGCGCATGGAACGTGACATGTTTACGTTAAAGGCAGCAGTTCGATTATCATTTCTGATGTAGGATCCAATTATTAAGATTTATTCCATATCTGATACAAGTTTACAGACAGCATCAGTATTACAAAAAGGGGGACGTCTTTACAAGTACAAATGATGCATATTTCAGGTTTTGTCTTCGCACACACTTTTCTTATCAATCCATTTACATTTTGTATATGTGTTACATATTTATAAGCGATATTTATAAGCGATATTTTGTAAAATCCCTGGAAATGATCTCTTTGTGTCATATCCTTATATTTCTACTAATACGTTTATGTTACAATTAACGACTCATCGCATATCAGCACCGTAGAAATACCTATTTAAACTTCATGGAATATTGACTGCATTTGCTAACCAGAAAACAAGAACTTAAGGAGTGACTTTTTGAAAAACAGTGATAGAGGTTATATATTTTTTTCTTTTGAATATTTTTATTGCATCAATCACATATAAAAATTACAATTTTCTAAATGCTCTCCATGAAAAACATGTATCACAGATACAATCTATGTTAATAAAGCTATAATAATATTTCATTCTAAAATAAGCTTAATACTTTCCCATTTCTGTCGGTTCTTGTTTGTTGCGTTTGGAGTAAGCATATAGGTCGAATACTGATCAATGGCTCTGTAATTTCTAATAAATGTCTTACATATTTCCCAATTTGGAATATTATCATATTGTCGCATTAAAGATATATATATTTTTTAACCAATAAATACATACATTTAGACCTGTCAATTGAATGTTTAATACCAGATCAAATAGGAAAAAAACAGGATTTCTTTCTAATACAACATTATATTTAAGATTAACAGAATTTATTAGACCTGTCCAGAGTGCTTGGCTATGTGGACAATTCCAGAAAAGATACAATATTGTTTAAGATGCCCCACTACAAAAACTACATTCCTGATGTTTTAAAATATTTCGTTTTAAAAGCATAGAGGTTATATTGCCTCTTACGAAAACCATTCCTCATACAGTGATCTCGGACACCCATCATAGATGTTCTTGTAAAAAGTTCCGATATCATGAAAATGTACAACCGATTAGGGTTGTCATGGTGACAGGACATAACACAGCAGGGCCATCTCAAAAACGTACAAGGCTTCGAAGTAGAATTATGGCACCTATAGCTTCTCTGACACCTTATAAAAAGACAACAACTAGTAAACATGTCAGACACGACATGGGCAAAACATCAGTGGTAGCAATTGTGTGCTCCATAATGTTGGTAGGAAACCCTAAAGAAACACCGCATACAGGTTCCTTTGACGCAGCGAGTTCGGCATGTGTTGTTTTCAGCACGTTTTGAGTGTCGGTATAAATAAGACATCAGTGTCATTGTATGGTTGAAATAGGACATTAAATATTTATTTAAATTTCATAACCGCTAGTGTTGTTTCCATAGAAATCGCACTGCATTGTTCATTTAGTCTCTATTATTGTTATTGTCAATCATGGGATTAAGTATGCTATAGTGTAGTCTAATGTCTACGAGCTAGTTCTATGCATCATGTATGGTGTTGCAGAATAAATAGGAATGTTACGTTCTGTTTGCAGTTGTTTATGTACCTACGATTGTGCTCATTAGAACTCTACTGCAACAGTTTTAGGCCTAATGTTCGTCATTCCCATGAGCATTATCGAAAATTGAATTCAACATTTCCATTTAAAATAATTAACAAGGAACAAAAATCTCGAAATACGTTAGGAGGGCTCATTGTACACATCACTAATTACATGAAAAAGAAAAGGAATTGAACGATCAGCTTCATACGTGTGATATTTCAATTCCAGTGAAAGGTGTATTACTGGCAGGTTTTCAAAGTCGTGAAGTCTTCTCTAGCATTTCACATTATAAATCAATGCAATTAAACACAACAAACAAGATCACACGTCTTCCACTCGATAATCTGTCCTGCACAGTTGTTACTAACATAGAACGGTAACAAATATTACCTCTCGTCACACTCACTACACATCTCCCTACTCGTCCCACTCGTCATATATACTCACTACAAATCTCCCTACTCGTCACATTCGTCATACTCACTACACATCTCCCTACTCGTCACACTCGTCATACTCACTTCACATCTCCCTACTCGTCACATTCGTCATACTCACTACACATCTCCCTACTCGTCACACTCGTCATACTCACTTCACATCTCCCTACTCGTCACACTCGTCATACTCACTTCACATCTCCCTACTCGTCACACTCGTCATACTCACTTCACATCTCCCTACTCGTCACACTCGTCATACTCACTTCACATCTCCCTACTCGTCACACTCGTCATACTCACTACACATCTCCCTACTCGTCACACTCGTCATACTCACTTCACATCTCCCTACTCGTCACACTCGTCATACTCACTTCACATCTCCCTACTCGTCACACTCACTTCACATCTCCCTACTCGTCACACTCGTCTTACTCACTACACATCTCCCTACTCGTCATACTCGTCATACTCACTTCACATCTCCCTACTCGTCACACTCGTCATACTCACTTCACATCTCCCTACTCGTCACACTCGTCACACTCACTACACATCTCCCTACTCGTCACACTCGTCTTACTCACTACACATCTCCCTACTCGTCACACTCGTCATACTCACTTCACATCTCCCTACTCGTCACACTCGTCATACTCACTTCACATCTCCCTACTCGTCACACTCGTCTTACTCACTACACCTCTCCCTACTCGTCACACTCGTCATACTCACTACATATCTCCCTACTCGTCACACTCACTTCACATCTCCCTACTCGTCACACTCGTCTTACTCACTACATATCTCCCTACTCGTCACACTCGTCATACTCACTTCACATCTCCCTACTCGTCACACTCGTCATACTCACTTCACATCTCCCTACTCGTCACACTCGTCATACTCACTTCACATCTCCCTACTCGTCACACTCGTCATACTCACTACACATCTCCCTACTCGTCACACTCGTCATACTCACTTCACATCTTCCCTACTCGTCACACTCGTCATACTCACTTCACATCTCCCTACTCGTCACACTCGTCATACTCACTACACATCTCCCTACTCGTCACACTCGTCATACTCACTTCACATCTCCCTACTCGTCACACTCGTCATACTCACTTCACATCTCCCTACTCGTCACACTCGTCATACTCACTTCACATCTCCCTACTCGTCCCACTCGTCATACTCACTTCACATCTCCCTACTCGTCCACTCGTCATACTCACTTCACATCTCCCTACTCGTCACACTCGTCATACTCACTACACATCTCCCTACTCGTCACACTCGTCATACTCACTTCACATCTCCCTACTCGTCACACTCGTCATACTCACTTCACATCTCCCTACTCGTCACACTCGTCATACTCACTTCACATCTCCCTACTCGTCACACTCGTCACACTCGTCATACTCACTACACATCTCCCTACTCGTCCCACTCGTCATACTCACTTCACATCTCCCTACTCGTCACACTCGTCATACTCACTTCACATCTTCCTACTCGTCCCACTCCTCATACTCACTTCACATCTCCCTACTCGTCACACTCGTCATACTCACTTCACATCTCCCTACTCGTCCCACTCGTCATACCCACTTCACATCTCCCTACTCGTCACACTCGTCATACTCACTTCACATCTCCCTACTCGTCACACTCGTCATACTCACTTCACATCTCCCTACTCGTCACACTCGTCACACTCACTACACATCTCCCTACTCGTCACACTCGTCATACTCACTTCACATCTCCCTACTCGTCACACTCGTCATACTCACTTCACATCTCCCTACTCGTCACACTCGTCATACTCACTTCACATCTCCCTACTCGTCACACTCGTCATACTCACTTCACATCTCCCTACTCGTCACACTCGTCATACTCACTTCACATCTCCCTACTCGTCACACTCGTCATACTCACTTCACATCTCCCTACTCGTCACACTCGTCATACTCACTTCACATCTCCCTACTCGTCACACTCGTCACACTCACTTCACATCTCCTACTCGTCACACTCGTCACACTCACTTCACATCTCCCTACTCGTCACACTCGTCTTACTCACTACACATCTCCCTACTCGTCATACTCGTCATACTCACTTCACATCTCCCTACTCGTCACACTCGTCATACTCACTTCACATCTCCCTACTCGTCACACTCGTCATACTCACTACATATCTCCCTACTCGTCACACTCGTCATACTCACTACATATCTCCCTACTCGTCACACTCGTCTTACTCACTACATATCTCCCTACTCGTCACACTCGTCACACTCGTCTTACTCACTACATATCTCCCTACTCGTCCCACTCGTCATACTCACTTCACATCTCCCTACTCGTCACACTCGTCATACTCACTTCACATCTCTCTACTCGACACACTCGTCATACTCACTTCACATCTCCCTACTCGTCACACTCGTCATACTCACTACATATCTCCCTGCTCGTCACACTCGTCAAACTCACTTCACATCTCCCTACTCGTCACACTCGTCATACTCACTACATATCTCCCTACTCGTCACACTCGTCTTACTCACTACATATCTCCCTACTCGTCACACTCGTCACACTCGTCTTACTCACTACATATCTCCCTACTCGTCCCACTCGTCATACTCACTTCACATCTTCCTACTCGTCACACTCGTCATACTCACTTCACATCTCTCTACTCGACACACTCGTCATACTCACTTCACATCTCCCTACTCGTCACACTCGTCACACTCACTTCACATCTCCCTACTCGTCACACTCGTCTTACTCACTACATATCTCCCTACTCGTCACACTCGTCATACTCACTTCACATCTCCCTACTCGTCATACTCGTCATACTCACTACATATCTCCCTACTCGTCACACTCGTCACACTCACTACACATCTCCCTACTCGTCACACTCGTCTTACTCACTACATATCTCCCTACTCGTCACACTCACTACACATCTCCCTACTCGTCACACTCGTCACACTCACTACACATCTCCCTACTCGTCACACTCGTCTTACTCACTACACATCTCCCTACTCGTCACACTCGTCACACTCGTCTTACTCACTACATACTCCCTACTCGTCACACTCGTTATACTCACTACAAATCTCCCTACTCGTCACACTCGTCTTACTCACTACATATCTCCCTCCTCGTCACACTCGTTATACTCACTACAAATCTCCCTACTCGTCACACTCGTCTTACTCACTACATATCTCCCTACTCGTCACACTCGTTATACTCACTACAAATCTCCCTATTCGTCCCACCCGCTATAGTCATCCTCAGTATTCACACTTTATAAAACTTGATGTAGAAGCTAAATTTGATAATACCTCCATATAATTATGCAGGTGTCCCTAAAACATTTTCGATTGTCACAGACTGGCTTTTCAAATCACTGCAATTATCTTTACCGTTTTAGAGCTTTACCTTTTTTTACATTCAACTTCTTACCTTTACCTCGACCGTGGACCTGATTGACCTAGAAACAATTAAGGTAATTTTACACACCATCATACTCCTTTGCAGTTCAAGTTGTTCATTCTAACGCTCTTGTCATTTGATTTTTTCTAGCAGAAGCTCAATAATATCACTCTAAATTCCAAACGTTTAAGTGACTTGGCGGAGACACAGTAATTTGATTTTTTATATAAATTCCTTTTGATAATACATTGATTGTTGTCGTTTCAATCGTCAGCAATAATTTTGGCAATATTTTTCAACCTTTTGGTAGATATAAATACAGTCTTGAATGGTGTTCAGATAATCAATTCTCTCCCTACCAGCTTCAAGTATGATACTTATAAATGCCCAAAACCGGCATGTCTCTTACGCAAATACAATTTCTTTCTGCGCAAATAAGAGTTGGGGCGAAAGATAGACTGTGAATACATGAATAAAAAAGAAACAAAATATGAGCTCTGTTAATTCCCTAAAATCCATTTTTTCATACTGCATGTATAATGGTTACTAAAATATCTTCTTACGCCATGCCATTATGGCCCTGCCTTCATTCATATTTTTTTTACAATTTATACTAGTATGAGTGCGTACAGAGTTTGATGCTAAAATGCAGTTGACAACGCCGAACCTGTGATACTTCTTATTACGACAGGGTGGTTCATCCATTCGTCCTAATTACATTTATAGACCTGCTCTTGGAAAGTAAGTTTTTTTGTGATCACGATTGATTTAAGCGTTCGCGTGAGAGAGACTTATCTTTGTCTGCATTGATTTTCAAGCTTGTGCGTGAGGTATATTTCTATTTATAGGATACTGTCCCAAACATGTCAAGCTTTCACTGGAGACCCCAGTAGTGTCAGTACAGCTAAATTGCTCTATTATGTTTTTCGGAGTATAATGCATTCTGATAATAGAATTTGGACAAGATTCGATTGTACAAATAATACACTGACCTGTAGATAATATAATTCGAAACGCGCTGATTTGAGAAAAAATATTTACAGCTAAGGCACCTAAGCTGCTTTGTGCCTTTATATGAATATTTTTTACATCAATACACTTGTTATCTCAAAATGGTTTTTAGTAAGATTAATGATTCTTCATCCTGTCGAGGCTCTTGAGTTCTGTCCCCTGGGCGAGACAATCCAAAGTCTATAAAAGTGGTAGTTTCTGCTCCTGCTTAGCGCTCAGTATACAGGGAATGGGACGACTGGTTCGCCCGTTGTCAGTATAATGTGAATATACTGCAGTCTCCCAAAACACGCACCTCGCACAGCATACACGCAACACACCGCATACATGGGAGGCCGTCCTTACATGACCATAGCTGTTAATAGGACGTTACTTATAATCAATCTCAACAAGCAGATTATAAGACTCTTTCATATGTGGATATGAAGGATAGTGATATTCTACACGAGGGTCACAAAATTTAGTAAAACCCGAGGTTTAATGCAATTTTTACAACTATAATATCACGCCATTTTGAAATAAATTCGAAGAAATCCACTGCTGAAAGTCAATTTTTCATAGATGTGATATTTTCAACAAAAATTTCGTTGTTTGCATCTTTTATAGTAAAACCAGTCAAGTTTGTGAAAAAGATGTTTAAATTTTACCGTGGAGATAGAAAAATTTTGTTGACGCCGTGACGTTACGAGGGTTTATTGCATGGGGAGCCATGCAATACAGCCTCAGACGACATGAGTGTATTGCCCTAGACCAGACAGTATTACACCCGTAGGTATGAAAGAAAACTATTTCTTTCATACCTACACGTGTAATACTGGCTGGTCCAGGGCAATACACTCATGTCGCCTGAGGCTGTATTGCATGGCTACCCATGCAATAAAACCTCGTTACGTCACAGCGTCAAAAAAATCTCTATTTCTTCGGCAAAATTTTAACATTTTTTTCACAAATATGACTGATTTTACTATAAAAGATGCAAACAACGGAATTTGTGTTGAAAGTATCACGTTATTTTTCTTGTATGGAAAATTGACTTCAGTCGTGGATTTCTTCGAATTTATTTCAAAATGGCGGGATATTATAGTTGTAAAATTGCAATAAAACATCGAGATATGAAAGAAAAATACTCGTTCATAAGTGGATATGAAGGATAGGGATATTCTATCCTCGGGATCACAAAATGTTGCAAAACCCTCGGCAAGCCTCGGGTTTTACTACATTTTGTGACCCTCGGGTAGAATATCCCTATCCTTCACATCCACTTATGAAAGAGTCTTATAATATTGTACTTGTGTACGACAACTGCTTTTCAAACATCATATTGTTGATATGAAAATGATAGATTAAGGCACGAATTGAAGTAAAACAAATATTTTTTAGTTCTTCGTTGTAAGAATTATTTTGGGAAAGTCATGCATATAGTGTATGTTTTGTGGATTTCATTTAATATTTTCACAAAGAGATGTACAGGTAGATGGTTTATGAAATGATAAGTTACATCCTGTATATAAATGGTATAATCCTACTATAACAGCGGGAAGACATATATGCATTGATGTTGATCCCAGAAAAAAGATAATAGTTGGTCACGTGGTTTGTATTGCGACCACGCAGCTGTTACCTAAATGACGTCACAATGTGATTGTAATCGCCAACAGTTAGTGGTGGCACACCTTTTTATAGTACGGTCGTGTAATTGGATATGCAAGTGTTTATACAAATCATAAGCATAACGGGAGTAAATTTATACGAAATCATCATCTTCATCGTTATCATCACACTGCTATCGACGGCCAAAGTTATTCTATGGTACATTGTATATGGATTGTATCAAATAGTACCTGCTGTTCCTTTTGCACGCGTAAAGGCGACTAAATTTAGGATCTTCTTTTAACAAACTTTCATCTTCCTAACGCCTCTCTTGACATTGCCCTACTTTTGGCCTTTGTTGATTAGTACATGCCTGGTCGATAATACTTTATCGCCATATATATGTTACATCTTTAGAATAAACAAGTGACTGTTCACATTGGTGACAACATTCACTAGCATAGGCAGCTTTTGATTCGAACCAAAAAACGTCCTGGATTAATCCGATCTTTCCCAGACCTGTAAATGACTACAGAACCAGCAGTGTACATAAATCAATGCTAGGCATTTACTTAAAGGATCAGCACCGAATTCTCAAATCTACAACATGTTAGCTACGCCTTCCGGAAGTAATAAGATCAATAACCCGTATGTAAAATATCGACTTCTGTCGCTCACGTGATATTGGTAACAATTTAATTGAAATACATTTGTTTTCGTTTTTTTGTACACAAACAATACTATACGGGATAAATTTAAATAGGTAAATTAGAGTTGTCTACCTTATTATCGTAATCCGTCCTGGCGGAAAAAAAATCTTGCTTTTTTGAGTGGATTATTTGTTTAACGTACAAAACAACGGTCGGCGTATAGATCTGGTTATCGTGGGCACGTCATCACCTCACGAATCACCGATAGGAATGAGGACTCCTTAATTAGTATAGACAATATATTTTGTTATTATCCACATATCATTGTGTATTGGTATAGAGATCTTATTACTACGTCAAGTTTAACAGCCATTGAATGCTCGAAGAAGAAAAAAATGATATTACCAGACTTTGTATATTTTTTTATGAAATATCGCACCAATAACAATTTTCGTCGATGTTGCATATTATACATAGTACAATATTGAGGAATGTCAAAGGCAAACAAGCAAAACAGTTCTAAATCTGTCTGGTGTCATACATGCTGAACACTCTGTGGTAATCGCAGTGACACAAACTATAATATATAATTTTTTGTGTGTTTCAAACGTTAACAGAACGACATTGAAATAATTTCACTCTGTTGTCGACCAGCCATGTGCCCGGAAGCTAGGAACGATCACTCTTGACCCCAACTGAGAAAATGACGTGTCGCTGGCTCGCGTGTAAATGACTTTGGATGGAGCTCCTGCCGGGATACAACGTAACTTCAAAGGCTGTCATATTTATAGTTCCCTTGTGATATCAGTCAGTCATCAGTAGGGGAAACCACGTGTGTCATCAACCAGACCAATCCCTGGCTAGAAATGTCACGCGCTTTGAACAGGTTCTTCAATTTTTGTCGGTATTACTGTTTTTGTTTTTGTCATCGTAAATAAATAATTAAACATTTATAGCTAGCTTCATCAAATGTCAGTCTGTTTATTCAACAGAGCACAGAAATCCCTTGGTCTTATACATTTCCACACGGAACGTTGTGTAATGCTAAACAGGATATATTTTTATTGTCTAAGCTAAAAACTTCACTGCATGAAATAAAAGACATTTTAAAACTATAATTTGATATTCCATAGATACAAGCAAAGAGCAATGTGAATAATGATTTCATTAATATCAGTATTTCATAGCCTTATGTGTTACATCACGAATATACAACAGTCTCCCAAAACATGCACGTACATCACACGTATACTACACTCTATACACAGGGACCATCTAAAGGACCCTGATTGTTAGCTACATTGTAATATTATCAAATAATCTTGTTCTGGTGGTTTGTCTGTTTTTCATGATGATCGATAGAAACATAGCATGGTCAACTAAAAACACTACAGAACAGAGAATTGGTCTGATTGAACCGGAAGTCAATTGTCGTCTGCTTTATTAATAACATCCATGATAGATGACATGGCAACTACGAGTTCTCGAATATGGGGGAAAAAAAAAATCTATTCCCTGCTTTCGTTAATCAAAGGCCCATAACTCCGCTAAATAGGATCCAATGAAAGTGCCATTCGAACTTGGCCAAAGCCATGAGACATTTAACCCTGTTACCAAGTTACGAGAAAATACGGTAATATTTACAAGAGACATTGAACGGAAAAAGACGAAAATGGTGTTTTTAGTTAATTAAAGGGACATAACTTAGCCAAATAGGGTCAAGTCAAAGTCCTGATCAAACTTGGTCAAGGCTCTAAGACATTTAACCATGTTACCAAGTTTCGAAAAAATCCGGAAATATTTGCATGAGTTGTTAAACGGAACCAACCAAAAATGCCGTTTTTCATTAATCAAAGTGCCATAACTCCACCAAATAAAGTTGTATGAAAGTGCAGGCAAAACTCATAGGAGCATTTGGCACATTCAACCATGAGACCAAGTTATAAAAATATCGCTGAAGATTTGTGGTAGTTATTGCAAGGAAACCAAGACAGACAGGCGGACGGACGGACGAACCGACCTAAATTGATATCCCCTGTTTCGGTGAAAGTGGTAAATAAAAAAAATGAAATAACAGAGCAAAATACATTTAGTATATATTTAGCGATGAAGTCAACTTGTTATTAGGTTGTAAGTAATCAGGGTCTGTCGTCTTTAGTAGATAGCGATGAAGTCTACTTGTTATTAGGTAGGAAGGCATCAGGGTCTGCCGTCTTTAGTAGATAGCGATGAAGTCTACTTGTTATTAGGTAGAAAGGCATCAGGGTCTGTCGTCTTTAGTAGATAGCGATGAAGTCTACTTGTTATTAGGTTGTAAGTAATCAGGGTCTGCCGTCTTTAGTAGATAGCGATGAAGTCTACTTGTAATTAGGTAGAAAGGCATCAGGGTCTTCCGTCTTTAGTAGATAGCGATGAAGTCTACTTGTTATTAGGTTGTAAGTAATCAGGGTCTGCCGTCTTTAGTAGATAGCGATGAAGTCTACTTGTAATTAGGTAGAAAGGCATCAGGGTCTGCCGTCTTTAGTAGATAGCGATGAAGTCAACTTGTTATTAGGTTGTAAGTAATCAAGGTCTGTCGTCTTTCGTAGATAGCGATGAAGTAGATAGCGATGAAGTCAACTTGTTATTAGGTTGTAAGTAATCAGGGTCTGCCGTCTTTAGTAGATAGCAATGAAGTCTACTTGTTATTAGGTAGAAAGGCATCAGGGTCTTCCGTCTTTAGTAGATAGCGATGAAGTCTACTTGTTATTAGGTAGGAAGGCACCAGGGTCTGCCGTCTTTAGTAGATAGCGATGAAGTCTACTTGTTATTAGGTAGGAAGGCATCAGGGTCTGCCGTCTTTAGTAGATATTGATGAAGTCTACTTGTTATTAGGTTGTAAGTAATCAGGGTCTGCCGTCTTTAGTAGATAGCGATGAAGTCTACTTGTTATTAGGTAGGAAGGCATCAGGGTCTGCCGTCTTTAGTAGATAGCGATGAAGTCTACTTGTTATTAGGTAGGAAGGCACCAGGGTCTGCCGTCTTTAGTAGATAGCGATGAAGTCTACTTGTTATTAGGTAGGAAGGCACCAGGGTCTGCCGTCTTTAGTAGATAGCGATGAAGTCTACTTGTTATTAGGTAGGAAGGCATCAGGGTCTGTCGTCTTTAGTAGATAGCGATGAAGTCTACTTGTTATTAGGTAGGAAGGCACCAGGGTCTGCCGTCTTTAGTAGATAGCGATGAAGTCTACTTGTTATTAGGTAGTAAGCCCGCCGCCTTTTTTCCGTAAATGGCTTAAGCCGTTGATAACCAACTTCTGAAGTCAAAATCAAAACTGCTCTTGAACTATTTGACAGATATATTCTTATATACAAAAGAAAAAAAATATATGATCTGATATAATTGCTGGCTTATTCCTATATTTTTGTTACTTGACATGTACATTGATTTTATGTATACCTAAATCGAGACATATGCTATTAGAAGGTCCCTAGAAAACTATGCAAAATAAATTTAATCACTCACAACACTCCTTGCTGACACATAAATTCAATTTCGTTACGAGACGTCTGCTTTGCTATTTTAGATCCTTTCTTAGCTTTGGAAGTACTGATGAGATTTAGGAGATATGATATACGTCAGTCATCGTATAATTCTGCTATCCGTTTTTAATATCAGACAATACCCCTGTCCGTGTACGCCAGGGAATCCCAACATCACGTGGAGACGCATGCCCACTTTCGTTTAATCCTCAGATACACATGCAGTGCGATAACGCTCATCCCTTATTGCTGACGCTTGTAATTTTGCTTCATGCTAATAATATAAATGCCAAACGTGGCATTATCTCGAGATGTCATTGGAACAGTGAATATTTTCTATAGGAAAAGTACAATACTATCATCCATACTGTGTTGGTTGCCGTACATCTAATATTCAGTTTTCATAAGAATCACGAACTCAATTGGAAAACGTGACATTATCGGGTTTTTGGCTGCATGAACCAGTAGTAATACAACGAAGCACACATCAAAGTGCATACCTTTTGTTTGGTTGGATATTTAGAAGCCTACATTATTACGCTGTATTTGAATAAGAAATGTATGTATTCCTATTTATTCTAATGTCAACGCCTAGTTTCAGCCTTCTTTCACCATCAGTCATAACAGTCATTAAGGAGTCGGTATGGTATGGCGCTGTAATGTCACAAAATCACGCACTTTAAAATATATGAAATGATAAGATTACAATATGATTCGAAACGGAAACTAAAATAAAAAGATGGCAGTCGATTAGATATAGTCAAACGTTTAAATTCAAAATTAAATGTGCGGCGATTCCTGAAAAAGGATGGTTTTATTACGTCCCATGGAGAAAAAATATTCCTTACTCCACAAAACGTAGGTAAATGTGTTAAGGCGCAACTTAATCACATGTGTGTTATGAAAAGCAAATGGCGTGATGTCAAACTATTATATCATTCCAATAAGATCAACAAATCAGATAAGGATTTTCCAAAAGTATGAAATTGTCATATATATTTGAAATATTTTACGAAGCACGTAGAAAATCGAAAATAAAATATTCAAAGAAAAAGGTAAAATGTAGAAAGATAAGAAATATATACAGTTTAAATAGAAAGGTCATGAACGGCACACAAGAAGCAGTTATGTACTATCAAATAATTTTTAACCAGAGATTTTATGTCGTAAAATACACAAGGAATCAAATCATTTCTGTATTTGCTCGACAGTTAAATGTTTGCGACCGAATGTAAAGTAGCTTTATGTACAAGAACCACCTCATTCCAATATACTTGCATGAGATCATGCACTTTATAGAGTGAGTGACGGAATATGTCACGCTTGGCGTCAGGTATGTACTTATATGTGTTGATGGCATGGAAACAAACGTGTCTTTCTATGGGCATCATAACGATTTTGTAGGTCAGACGTATTCTGCCTCAGTCTGTTCTGTTTAGAAAACAATGAAAGAGATCAAATATGTATTTGGATTAAATATTCTCAAACGCACTTCAAACGTGTCATTGCTTTGTATGTGACAATAAATGTACAATAAAAATCGCCCCGACATCCGTAGAATTGCTCAATTCAAAGAAGGTAGTTATAAAGCCATTACACAGTTGCATTAATACCGATATCTGTACAATTGTAGGGAGAGATGACTGCTTCGCCTGATCATTTAAACTATCACTTGTGTTCCCCCAAACAATTCGCCTCATCTTGCGTATTCTCTAAAAACTTGTTCTGTCTGTTTGAACTTGTGTATTTTGGTAACGAATGATAGAGCGGACTACTAAATATCCCTTCGATAAGAATGTACGTTCTCGGAAGAAGACCAGACGTAAAGATTAAGTATTGGGTAACATTTGTGTGTATTTTCTTATTTAGTACTAAGCATATGCATGCATTGCATTGGTTGACCCTGGATACAAGTTTTACACAAACGTTCGAAATTAAAAAAAAATATGTAGTGATGATTTCATCTCACATGTCAGTGGTTTCTACTATAAATGTGTGACAGAATCATTATAGGAGCATATGTTGTAGACGCCAGTTAGATACAATACAGATACAATGTAGTAGTCATTGAAGGCGATATAAGGACATGATATTCAAATCATACCAGGCGCAATATGAACATCAGAACAACTGAGGAAAACATCCCTTAATCGTGATATGAAGGGGCGTTTTGGTAATCAAAGTTAAAAATGCAAAGATAATGCCAGTCAGAAGCAATAGGTTAGAATGATGCGATAATTTCAACACGTAGAAACCATTAATTTGGAGTGAATTAATCCGATGACAACACTGAGTGTTGGATAACACTGTATCGGCACACAGCAATTCCATTATACTGTTTTACGGCCTTGTACAATCACTAGTCCCCAAATCACAAATATCGCCAATCTTAATCTAGCTAATGTTACGTCATTTCATAACTAATCGCTCTCGATCCCTTGGTAACACATTCGGTGTCACTGCTTTTAAAACAGGCATTTCTTATTATTAATTGTGTCATTTCTTGCGTTAACACCTGACTTAAGTAATATTTGCGAACTATGACCTATTCGATTACACATACAAAATGTACTCTAGATGAATAGAAATAATTTAAAAGTTCCTCTGAGCGATTTTGTTCAGGAAATATCCACGAACAGTTTGTTTTTAATTTTGTTGTGATATTCTCCGTTAAAGGTACTTTCTACTTGTTAGCTTTTGTCAAACTTTACTATACATAACACTGCAATTAGTGTTTCTAAACATATTACTGATACCGGTTTTTAGCTGTTTGATCCAGTTATGATATAATGTTTTCACCCATTTATTCAATTGCGTAAATAATTACATGGAACAGTAAATGAAGAGAGTCAGGTTGTACCCCAGTTTTACTTTTTATTTCTCTGATCATTTCTACTTGTTACTGATTAAGGTCGTGATTTATAAGTGTGGAATTCCTTCAAACATACATAATGTAGTCCATATAGCACCGATAGGCAATTTTCTGGAAATGATAGGACTATACAGTGATAATGCTGGATTAATCAGAACTGTATAAATATTCACCTTAAGCCCACTGAAGGCTTTCTGATAATGCTCATTGACATTGTCAGCTAATGATAGATACATAAAATAATTGGGTAAATTTAATAAGTGGGTAGTGTCCTTCCTTTATGCAATGAGTATGTCGATTTAATGGTATTTTTGCACAACGTTATTTATGAATCCCTAATCAAGTTTCAAGTAATCATCTTGTAATAAGTTAATGAGTTATAGTGTTCATAACACGAGGCGGTCACAGTATATGGATAAAGATATACGTAAGGCTTCAGGACTAGATATTGTGTCGTTATAGAAATGTCATATACAAACCAGTATATGGATAAAGATATACGTAAGGCTTTGGGACTAGATATAGTGTCGTTATAGAAATGTCATATACAAACCAGTATATGGATAAAGATATACTTAAGGCTTTAGGACTAGATATAATGTCATTATAGAAATGTTATATACAAACCAGTATATAGATAAAGATATACGTAAGGCTTTAGGACTAGATATAGTGTCGTTATAGAAATGTCATATACAAACCAGTATATGGATAAAGATATACTTCAGGCTTTAGGACTAGATATAGTGTCGTTATAGAAATGTCATATACAAACCAGTATATGGATAAAGATATACGTAAGGCTTTAGGACTGGATATGGTGTCGTTACAGAAATGTCATATACAAACCAGTATATGGATAAAGATATACGTAAGGCTTTAGTACTAGATATAGTGTCGTTATAGAAATGTCATATACAAACCAGTATATGGATAAAGATATACGTAAGGCTTTAGTACTAGATATAGTGTCGTTATAGAAATGTCATATACAAACCAGTATATGGATAAAGATATACGTAAGGCTTTAGGACTGGATATAGTGTCGTTATAGAAATGTCATATACAAACCAGTATATGGATAAAGATATACGTAAGGCTTTAGGACTGGATATAGTGTCGTTATAGAAATGTCATATACAAACCAGTATATGGATAAAGATATACGTAAGGTTTTAGTACTAGATATAGTGTCGGTATAGAAATGTCATATACAAACCAGTATATGGATTATAAGACTCTTTATATGTGGATATGAAGGATAGGGATATTCTACCCGAGGGTCACAAAATGTTGTAAAACCCGAGGCTTGCCGAGGGTTTTGCAACATTTTGTGATCCTGAGGGTAGAATAACCCTATCCTTCATATCCACTTATGAAAGAAAAATTTTCTTTCATACCTCAACATTTTATTGCAATTTTACAACTATAATATCCAGCCATTTTGAAACAAATTCGAAGAAATCCACGAGTCAATTTTCCATACATGAAAAATTACCTGATATTTTCAACAAAAATTCCGTTGTTTGCATCTTTTATAGTGAGACCAATCAAGTTTGTTTATAAAAATGTTAAAATTTTATCGAGGAAATAGAAATTTTGTTGACCCTGTGATGTCACGAGGCTTTATTGCATGGGTAGCCATGCAATAAAGCCTCAGGCAACATGAGTGTATTGGCCTAGACCAGCCAGTATTACACCCTTAGGTATGAAAGAAAAAGATATACGTAAGGCTTGAGGACTGGATATAGTGTCGTTATAGAATGTCATCACCTACAATTTAAGTTGTTATTTCTGTGCTTTAAAGGTTACTTTTTCACCGTGATTATAAAGCCATGATTTGTTATCTAGTCCAAACCAACCTACAAAGTACGGACGTTTTAATCTCTACAGGGGATCACCTATATCTTCTAATGAAGATAATGGACACGGAGCCAAGAAGGAGGCCAACAGGAAGACAGCCTTTGTATTTACAAAATGGCATATTTTAACGGAAAGTTTATGGATTTCCGCGTGTTTCAATGTTTTATCGGAAAATGTATTGTCTGTTATTCAGTAAAAGCAATGTGAGCCTAACGAATATATGTACAGAACAAAAGGTGACATGGTGTATTACACAGACATTTATACGTGAACAACATATGAGCAACATAACGTTACAGTGTCATTTCATAGAAGGAGTGTATTGAACGTTTTGAAATAAATTGCTCTGCTAAGCTTATATTGATGTTTAAAATCCATGGGAAGTAGTTTATTAAAAAACATTGGAACTATAATGGATGTTCACCTGTTTTCGTAATGAATTGCAACATTTAAATCTTTAATGGGAAAAATCGACACAGTTAGAATGGAGAAAATAATATACAATTTTAATTGTCTTTATTCGATATATAGATATCAGTTGAAAATATACCAATAAGAATGTGTTATATAGTAGACTTCTATCATTTTACACCTTGAGACTCAGTAAAGTGTTTATTTTAGATATTCTTTAGAATTGTTCATGCAATATGTAGGAGACAATAGACAATGACAACCTGCATACCCGAACAATAAAACGACAATTCATTAATGAGTATTGTCTATCGATTATTGACAGATAGCAATAAAACAAATGACAATCTGACATAAAAAGTCCTAATTAAAAATTCAGTCATTGGAACTAGGGTCTACAAACAAATTTGCTGTATCACATGGCAAACATACAATCAAAGAGCATACCATTCTTATAGAGTTGTTTTAGTGGTTACCTGTCTTAAACGTATTAATTCACCTACAGAGGACTGTTTTAACTTTAAAATTATTCAGAATCTCGAATTCCGATGAAATATCTTATATAGACTTCTTTTTTGCTGTCTTTTACCTCATATTCTATTCTATACGTTACTTAACGAACATTCCTAACAGCCGACGTAGTCAGCATCTCCAGTCTATATATAGGTTATAACTCACAGCCGACGTAGTCAGCATCTCCCGTCTATGTAAAGGTTATAACTTACAGCCGACGTAGTCAGCATCTCCAGTCTATATATAGGTTATAACTCACAGCCGACGTAGTCAGCATCTCCAGTCTATGTAAAGGTTATAAATCACAGCCGACGTAGTCAGCATCTCCAGTCTATATATAGATTATAACTCACAGCCGACGTAGTCAGCATCTCCCGTCTATGTAAAGGTTATAACTCACAGCCGACGTAGTTAGCATCTCCAGTCTATATAAAGGTTATAACTCATAGCTGACGTAGTCAGCATCTCCAGTCTATATATAGGTTATAACTCGTAGCTGACGTAGTCAGCATCTCCAGTCTATATAAAGGTTATAAATCACAGCCGACGTAGTAAGCATCTCCCGTCTATGTAAAGTTATAACTCACAGCCGACGTAGTCAGCATCTCCAGTCTATGTAAAGGTTATAACTCACAGCCGACGTAGTCAGCATCTCCAGTCTATATATAGGTTATAACTCACAGCCGACGTAGTCAGCATCTCCAGTCTATGTAAAGGTTATAACTCACAGCCGACGTAGTCAGCATCTCCAGTCTATATATAGGTTATAACTCATAGCTGACGTAGTCAGCATCTCCCGTCTATGTAAAGGTTATAACTTACAGCCGACGTAGTCAGCATCTCCAGTCTATAATATAGATTATAACTCACAGCCGACGTAGTCAGCATCTCCAGTCTATATATAGGTTATAACTCACAGCCGACGTAGTCAGCATCTCCAGTCTATGTAAAGGTTATAACTCACAGCCGACGTAGTTAGCATCTCCCGTCTATGTATAGGTTATAACTCGCAGCCGACGTAGTCAGCATCTCAAATCTATATATAGGTTATAACTTACATGGCATGATCCCCATGGGTGTCCTGTATTCTCCGTTCAATGTTTAGTCTAAACTGTTGCTGTCTTGAAATAATGTTGTTGTCATGGTATTACAGACAACAAGTATTGTTTTCCGTGACTTGTTTTGTGTACCTTTTAAGATGATTTTATCTTATCGCGATGAAACAGTCTACGAACAAACAGATCTACATTCTGTGATACTCACCATAAACAGGAGACAAACAGACAATGCATTTACACCGTGGCGTATCAATGTGTTATTGTTATGAAAGATGTCTGTCTTTGTGAAAGACTCAGAACCTAATAAATGTATCGTTCCCCTTGTCGTAAGCTAAATGATGACTTCAGTCTAGTATATTGTTGTTGTACGGCATCTTCGTTGTTATTTTATTTTTTCATAATTAAAATTTGGTTATTATATAATTACCAAATCAACGACAGGAAGTTGCTGATTGTATTGAATCTGTGTGTCACCATACTGGCTATTTGGCCTATTGGCGAGGACAGTCACATGAATAACAAGTGCAAGGTTTAAATAACTAATACCTCCGAATCTTAGTAAAATACATTCACAAATTCTAACAACGAAAAAAACTTTTAAATATTGACCACCTCGCTTTATTTTCCTTCAGGGTTACAACAGCATAATAGGAACCATCAGAAGCAAAGAACGCTCGACTGTTGAAGTACGAGAAAGTCGTCAATATGACAAATAGCTATAGGGTTTTCATGCAAATCATACGCAATTATTCTTATCAATTCACCATAAAACTGTAGTGGGACAAATCAAATCTCGTACTCGTCTGTGACTGCCTGGAATTTCAACCAACATGTTATCTCATTGTCACGGGCGAGAGTTCCAACACGTCACAAGGTGATCATCTAATGTCAGGTATTGATCCAGACCGGCGTGTCCGGTGCACAAGGTATCGTAAATAGTGAAAACTGTAGGATGTAGCGGAATAAAGTAGGTGTGAGTCCGATTTTCTTATTAGTTTTTTTTGTTGTTTTTTGAAAATCACGTTGATATACCGTATAACGTTATGTGACAGGATGACAATAATGATGTTTCTGCACCTGTCTATTGTCTACCTGTGGTACAATGTATTTGATCCATTGATTCATGATCAAAGTAATATTTTAATGAGTAAGGCAATGTTTCGCATAAAACAATCAAAATTGGAATTATTATGAAAATACGATTCTTGTTTTCACATTTTATATAGTGTTTATTTGTGTTATTTTTGAAAATATCTTGCAACATGAAAAAAAGAAAATGTCAATGTATCATATTTTATACTAAGATATGCATAAGATATAAGTTTAATGAATGGACGATACTCATCTACAAAATAGTTGACATCTTTACTGTCAAATGTTGTTCAGAAAGCTAAAAAGAAGGAATATCGGAACACCATACAATTTCCAAGCAATAAAAACATACATGTGATTAATTTTTCTTCATTTTTTCCAAATATAGAAGACAAACTGATGCAAACAAAAATAACATAAAATAAAACAACACGATAAATCTGCCTCCTTTATTGCCAATATAATTTATTTTAACAATTCACAGCAAGTCTGTTTTCTTAGAGTTGTAGTAAACTATTTGTCTGACAGATCCAAATAAGATTGTATTGATATAACCAAAACTATAGAGTTTGATGAATAATGTCATTAAAGAAATTAACTTTTCAACTGTGATTGAAATGAATTACAACTGTGATTGAAATGAATTAACAAAAAGCAGTGGTAATTCTATTGCTTTATCTATAACTCCGTTATAATTCGATCAGATGAGATGAGTGTCTTCATCAGCTGATATATTGACAGGTGTATTGATCTATACAGAGGTTAATGGCTCAAACGTCATTACTCTGGTGTACGAACCATGCGCCAGGCAGTTTCAATTCCTAGAAAGAAAATGAGGGTGAGAGTTATAGAAAATGTGGAATTAATTAAATCGTCCATCGCATGTTCAATAGTAAGGCAGAATTAGTATTATTTAAGCCAAAATAGGTCAGCCTGTACTCTTGTTGTTATGGAAGGTAACATGGACACAATTACAATGGATGATGGTTTAGACAAAATCTAATAGCGGGAGTTTTGATCGTAAAAGTAAAGACATGCCATTGAGTCAATATCGAATATTACATATCATACAATCATTGTAATTGAATAAATGTAGCACATGTCTACTGTCTACTGGAACTGTACAGGATATAGAACATCTACTAATTCAACGACTTCGGTTGCTGATTCATCCTCAATATAACGTAATTAATGACAAAATGTATCAGAAGATACTAATGATAGTAATACATCCACGTGGATTTTTGTTTAAGTGAAACAAACATCACAACAAAACAATTTTTCTACACGATGTGTATATATATGCCTTTGTTAAACGATACAACGCCCAGCAAAATTATGTTGTATTGCGGGTTTTTTTTCGAACTTCATTTGACACGATATTTCATAACAGGGTTTAATTTACATCGACTCTTTTTAACAATGGCCATTTGACCATTATTTTTGCAATCACATGGACTTTCTACAGAATAAACAGAGATATCCTATTCTATACTAGAAAAATCCTTATATATCCTTATAACCTAATCCAAAACTACGTCACATTGGTTAAGTAGTATCCTTATAACATAATCCAAAACTACGTCACATTGTTTAAGTAGTATCCTTATAACATAATCCAAAACTACGTCACATTGTTTAAGTAGTATCCTTATAACATAATCCAAAACTACGTCACATTGTTTTAGTAGTATCCTTATGTATCCTTATAACATAAACATAATCCAAAACTACGTCACATTGTTTTAGTAGTATCCTTATGTATCCTTATAACATAATCCAAAACTACGTCACATTGTTTTAGTAGTATCCTTATGTATCCTTATAACATAATCCAAAACTACGTCACATTGTTTAAGTAGTATCCTTATAACATAATCCAAAACTACGTCACATTGTTTTAGTAGTATCCTTATGTATTCTTATAACATAATCCAAAACTACGTCACATTGTTTTAGTAGTATCCTTATAACATAATCCAAAACTACGTCACATTGTTTTAGTAGTATCCTTATGTATCCTTATAACATAATCCAAAACTACGTCACATTGTTTAAGTATAGTATCCGTTTTATTATAACATTAATCCAAAAATCTACGTCACATTGTTTAAGTAGTATCCTTATGTATCCTTATAACATAATCCAAAACTACGTCACATTGTTTAAGTAGTATCCTTATGTATCCTTATAACATAATCCAAAACTACGTCACATTGTTTTAGTAGTATCCTTATGTATCCTGTTTCTATAACATAATCCAAAACTACGTCACATTGTTTAAGTAGTATCCTTATAACATAATCCAAAACTACGTCACATTGTTTTAGTAGTATCCTACTAAAAACCAAAACTACGTCACATTGTTTTAGTAGTATCCTTATAACATAATCCAAAACTACGTCACATTGTTTTAGTAGTATCCTTATGTATCCTTATAACATAATCCAAAACTACGTCACATTGTTTTAGTAATATCCTTATAACATAATCCAAAACTACGTCACATTGTTTTAGTAGTATCCTTATAACATAATCCAAAACTACGTCACATTGTTTTAGTAGTATCCTTATAACATAATCCAAAACTACGTCACATTGTTTTAGTAGTATCCTTATAACATAATCCAAAAACTACGTCACATTGTTTAAAAGTAATATCCTTATAACATAATCCAAAACTACGTCACATTGTTTTAGTAGTATCCTTATAACATAATCCAAAACTACGTCACATTGTTTTAGTAGTATCCTTATAACATAATCCAAAACTACGTCACATTGTTTTAGTAGTATCCTTATGTATCCTTATAACATAATCCAAAACTACGTCACATTGTTTTAGTAATATCCTTATAACATAATCCAAAACTACGTCACATTGTTTTAGTAGTATCCTTATGTATCCTTATAACATAATCCAAAACTACGTCACATTGTTTTAGTAGTATCCTTATAACATAATCCAAAACTACGTCACATTGTTTAGTAAGTAGTATCCTTATAAACATAATCCAATAACTACGTCACCATACATTGTTTAAGTAGTAATCCTTATAACATAATCCAAAAAACATAATCCAAAACTACGTCACATTGTTTTAGTAAATCCTCATAATCCAAAACTACGTCACATTGTTTTAGTAATATCGTTATAACATCTACGTCACATTGTTTTAGTAATATCCTTATAACATAATCCAAAACTACGTCACATTGTTTTAGTAGTATCCTTATCCTTATAACATAATCCAAAACTACGTCACATTGTTTAAGTAGTATCCTTATAACATAATCCAAAACTACGTCACATTGTTTTAGTAGTATCCTTATAACATAATCCAAAACTACGTCACATTGTTTTAGTAGTATCCTTATAACATAATCCAAAACTACGTCACATTGTTTAAGTAGTATCCTTATAACATAATCCAAAACTACTTTATAACATTTCTTCCCCCTGGTTTAAAGTCTACAAATCATTTCTACACAGAATGACAGATTACGACACAAGTGTCATTAGTATGTGCTGCACCAGGTATACGCCTGTCTAAATCATAAACAAAACAGGTATATGTCTCGAATCTACAATACTATGTTTGAATGGATGTGTTTATTACTACAGTAAGAACCATATTGTTCTCAGTATACGTTTTGGTTGTTAAGTTACGTTTTGGTTGTTTAGTTACGTTTTTGGTTGTTTAGTTACGTTTTGGGTTGTTTTATTAGTTACGTTTTGGTTGTTTAGTTACGTTTTGGTTGTTTAGTTACGTTTTGATTGTTTAGTTACGTTTTGATTGTTTAGTTACGTTTTGATTGTTTAGTTACGTTTTGATTTGTTTAGTTACGTTTTGGTTGTTTAGTTACGTTTTGGTTGTTTAGTTACGTTTTGGTTGTTTAGTTACGTTTTGGTTGTTTAGTTACGTTTTGGTTGTTTAGTTACGTTTTGGTTGTTTAGTTACGTTTTGATTGTTTAGTTACGTTTTGGTTGTTTAGTTACGTTTCTGTTGTTTAGTTACGTTTTGGTTGTTTAGTTACGTTTTGGTTGTTTAGTTACGTTTTGGTTGTTTAGTTACGTTTTGGTTGTTTAGTTACGTTTTGGTTGTTTAGTTACGTTTTGGTTGTTTAGTTACGTTTTGGTTGTTTAGTTACGTTTTGGTTGTTTAGTTACGTTTTGGTTGTTTAGTTACGTTTTGGTTGTTTAGTTACGTTTTTTGTTTGTTAGTTACGTTTTGGTTGTTTAGTTACGTTTTTTGGTTGTTTAGTTACGTTTTGGTTGTTTAGTTACGTTTTGGTTGTTTTAGTTACGTTTTGGTTGTTTAGTTACGTTTTGTTTGTTGTTTTTTTGTTACGTTTTGGTTGTTTAGTTACGTGGTTGTTTAGTTACGTGGTTGTTTAGTTACGTTTGTTTAGGTTGTTTAGTTACGTTTTGGTGTTGTACGTTTTGGTTGTTTAGTTACGTTTTGGTTGTTTAGTTACGTTTTGGTTGTTTAGTTACGTGGTTGTTTAGTTACGCTTTGGTTGTTTAGTTACGTTTGGTTGTTTAGTTACGCTTGTTAGTTACGTTGGTTGTTTAGTTACGTTTTGATTGTCAAATTAAATTATGGGAATCCATTATAATAATTGCTTGTTTTGTTGGGTGTTATAACTTCATATGGGCTATCTATATTGCGATCAGAATTGAACAAACATTGGGCTTTTATAACGTTAATGGACTAATATTAGAAAGTTTAACTCAATGTACCGACCTGCATATGTGAGTGATTATATATCAACTATGAAATAGTAATTCGATTAACCGATTTTTCCAGTGAATACCAGGTTAAGCAATATTCTTATAACAAAACTTAAACTAGATATAATGAAGTCAAAATATATGTGATATTTGAATATCATGAAAACGTTGCATAGATATCATAAATCCATACTACAATATATTCCTACCACCTTCAAAGCAGGAGCACGAAGAACAAAAATGGTGCCAACATAAATAATGGTTAGCCTTTCGCTTCAATTTAACTTACTTGTCTGTGGCGGTGAAGTGTCATTATAAGATTAGAAATTCTGATGTAAATTATGAATTCTTATATTTTTAAGTACTAACCGGTCGTAAAATGCTGTGAAATTGTTTATTGACGAATATCCAATGACTTTTTTATGCATATTGACGTACTACCTTAACGTACACGTCCGTCACTTGTCTAGAAATCGCGAGAAACTTTGGCTGCGCAAAAGTGCCACTTATGTATTAGCTGAGACATAGATAATTCATATATTGACGATCTTACAAACATTAAATAAGTGAAATATATTTTATTAAATCATGAAATATTATTTAAAACAATTAACGTCCAATACTAAAAGATGTGGATTTGTCAGCAAAGTGGTGGTTCCGATTCGGTTTCATTTTCAATTTTAAGAAGATCTTCTATAAATTGATGTATTGTTAATGCTTACCTCCTCCGGCCATCGCCTGTTTTTTCTTATGTTATGTTCATGTTGTTTGGAGGCGAGAAATCTTGAGATCATGTTCTTCTACTTCTACCCTTGGGAAAGGAAAGGTTGTCGCAACAAAGACAATCCTCTGATTATCTAGACCTTTGATGTATTCCAACAAGCGATTGTATAGGAAATTTTCTAATAGTGGAAGCTTGAACTGTGATTGGTTCAGATATAGATCATACCTATGAGGTGTTTAACTACAACCAATACTGTACTGTGAACAATTTGAGGATATATGAAGAATAACAATGTAATTATTTTGTCAAACTAAACCTGGCTTTCTGACTGGCAGATTCTTTTTTCCATACCACTTCATGTATGGAAAAAAAATCCGAGAATGACGTGACGTTTTCGTGACGTCACAATAGAAACATTGACATTTGGAATAATATACCTTGGAAAATCAATGGAATCGGAATGGAATTAGAATTGATGTCACTGTTTTCAAATTTCATCGGGTTATGAAATAAATTCTGTTTGCAAAGTTTTGTGGGAATCCGCGCAGTTTGCAAACAAATTTTGTCATACCACGATGTAATTTAAAAAATAGTGATACCAATGCTTAAATGAAACATATATCAATTTTGTTTCTTATAATATTATAATACAAACGCATGTTATGTGCTTAATATCAGCTTTTCACACTTTTTTCGGTATATTCAATAATCACCTTGTATTTATTTGGTGTGATTGGCGGTCACCTGGATATTCGTTTTATAAATGCAATCAGTATACAAGGTTTGTTAATATATACTCCTCTTATAGAATGAATAAATACTTCTAAGACAATAATTCCCGTAGGTCATTAATGACAACATTAAACGCGTTTGCTTTTTACAAAACTCTATGATATGGCGTGCAACAAGCATCGGTTCGACCAAAAGTCCGCAGGCTTCTATCGTGTAAAGGCGATATATGATCTCACTGTAAAAGCACATGGTTTAATTACATATCAAGTCCAAAATATATGGGGATCCGAAGGGAATTGACACTAAGCCTGGTAACTGACCTTCGGCAACCCTACATTATAGCTAATTGACATTACAGATACAGAGATATCAGGGCCAAGGTCAAACACGTTTGTGTCACGCATGCCTTATACGGACTTAGCTTTAAAGGTGATTTAGCCGCTTCAAATGTACAGTGGGATCACTGCTGTCACTACAATAAATGTACAGTGGGATCACTGCTGTCACTACAATAAATGTACAGTGGGATCACTGCTGTCACTACAATAACTGTACAGTGAGATCACTGCTGTCACTACAATAAATGTACAGTGAGATCACTGCTATCACTGCTGTCACTACAATAAATGTACAGTGTGATCAATGCTGTCACTAACTGTACAGTGGGATCACTGCTGTCACTAACTGTACAGTGAGATCACTGCTGTCACTAACTGTACAGTGGGATCACTGCTGTCACTACAATAAATGTACAGTGAGATCACTGCTGTCACTACAATAACTGTACAGTGAGATCACTGCTGTCACTACAATAAATGTACAGTGAGATCACTGCTGTCACTACAATAACTACAATAATGATGTACAGTGGGATCACTGCTGTCACTACAATAAATGTACAGTGGGATCACTGCTGTCACTACAATAACTGTACAGTGAGATCACTGCTGTCACTACAATAAATGTACAGTGAGATCACTGCTGTCACTACAATAACTGTACAGTGGATCACTGCTGTCACTACAATAAATGTACAGTGGGATCACTGCTGTCACTACAATAAATACTGTACAGTGAGATCACTGCTGTCACTACAATAACTGTACAGTGAGACCACTGCTGTCACTACAATAAATGTACAGTGAGATCACTGCTGTCACTACAATAAATGTACAGTGAGATCACTGCTGTCACTACAATAAATGTACAGTGGGATCACTGCTGTCACTACAATAACTGTACAGTGAGATCACTGCTGTCACTACAATAAATGTACAGTGAGATCCTGCTGTCACTACAATAACTGTACAGTGTCACTGTCACTACAATAACTGTACAGTGAGATCACTGCTGTCACTACAATAAATGTACAGTGGGATCACTGCTGTCACTACAATAAATGTACAGTGGGATCAGCACTACAATATATGTACAGTGAGATCGGTGCAGTCAATACAATAAATGTACAGTGGGATCACTGCTGTCACTACAATAACTGTACAGTGAGATCACTGCTGTCACTACAATAAATGTACAGTGAGATCACTGCTGTCACTACAATAACTGTACAGTGAGATCACTGCTGTCACTACAATAAATGTACAGTGGGATCACTGCTGTCACTACAATAAATGTACAGTGAGATCACTGCTGTCACTACAATAACTGTACAGTGAGATCACTGCTGTCACTACAATAAATGTACAGTGAGATCACTGCTGTCACTACAATAACTGTACAGTGAGATCACTGCTGTCACTACAATAAAATGTACAGTGGATCACTGCTGTCACTACAATATACTGTACAGTGAGATCGGTGCAGTCAATACAATAACTGTACAGTGGGATCACTGCTGTCACTACAATAACTGTACAGTGAGATCACTGCTGTCACTACAATAAATGTACAGTGAGATCACTGCTGTCACTACAATAACTGTACAGTGAGATCACTGCTGTCACTACAATAAATGTACAGTGAGATCACTGCTGTCACTACAATAAATGTACAGTGAGATCACAGCTGTCACTACAATAAATGTACAGTGAGATCACAGCTGTCACTACAATAACTGTACAGTGTGATCACTGCTGTCACTACAATAAATGTACAGTGGAATCACTGCTGTCACTACAATAAATGTACAGTGAGATCACTGCTGTCACTACAAAACTGTACAGTGAGACCACTGCTGTCACTACATAATAAATATACAGTGAGATCACTGCTGTCACTACAATATGTAACAGTACAGTGAGATTACAATGCAGTGTCACTGCTGTCACTACAATAACTGTACAGTGAGATCACTGCTGTCACTACAATAAATGTACAGTGAGATCATGTGCGTCACTACAATAAATGTACGTGGATCACTGCTGTCACTACAATAACTGTACAGTGAGATCACTGCTGTCACTACAATAAATGTACAGTGGGATCACTGCTGTCACTACAATAACTGTACAGTGAGATCACTGCTGTCACTACAATAAATGTACAGTGGAATCACTGCTGTCACTACAATAACTGTACAGTGAGATCACTGCTGTCACTACAATAAATGTACAGTGAGATCACTGCTGTCACTACAATAAATGTACAGTGAGATCACTGCTGTCACACATAAATGTACAGTGAGATCACTGCTGTCACTACAATAACTGTACAGTGAGATCACTGCTGTCACTACAATAAATGTACAGTGAGATCACTGCTGTCACTACAATAAATGTACAGTGAGATCACTGCTGTCACTACAATAAATGTACAGTGAGATCACTGCTGTCACTACAATAAATGTACAGTGAGATCACTGCTGTCACTACAATAAATGTACAGTGAGATCACTGCTGTCACTACAATAATGTACAGTGAGATCACAGTGAGATCACTGCTGTCACTACAATAAACTGTACAGTGAGATCACTGCGTCACTACAATAAATGTACAATGAGATCACTGCCGTCACTACAATAACTGTACAGTGAGATCACTGCTGTCACTATAAATGTACTGGATCACTGCTGTCACTAAATGTACAGTGAGATCACTGCTGTCACTACAATAAATGTACAGTGAGATCACTGCTGTCACTACAATAAATGTACAGTGAGATCACTGCTGTCACTACAATAAATGTACAGTGAGATCACTGCTGTCACTACAATAACTGTACAGTGGATCACTGCTGTCACTACAATAACTGTACAGTGAGATCACTGCTGTCACTACAATAACTGTACAGTGTGATCACACTGCTGTACAATAAATGTACAGTGAGATCACTGCTGTCACTACAATAACTGTACAGTGAGATCACAGCTATCACTAGTACAGAGTACTGCTGTCACTACAATAAATGTACAGTGAAATCACTGCTGTCACTACAATAAATGTACAATGAGATCACTGCTGTCACTACAATAAATGTACAGTGAGATCACTGCTGTCACTACAATAAATGTACAGTGAGATCACTGCTGTCACTACAATAAATGTACAGGTGAGATCACTGCTGTCACTACAATAAATGTACAGTGGGATCACTGCTGTCACTACAATAAATGTACAGTGAGATCACTGCTGTCACTACAATAACTGTACAGTGAGATCACTGCTGTCACTACAATAACTGTACAGTGGGATCACTGCTGTCACTACAATAAATGTACAGTGAGATCACTGCTGTCACTACAATAACTGTACAGTGAGATCACTGCTGTCACTACAATAAATGTATCAATTTTAAAGACCACTGCTGAAACGTTCTTTAATTGATTTCACAGTAAGCATTAACATATTTGGCCTATCATTTAAAATATACAATATGTTAAGATAATGAAAAGCTTTTTTTTTAAAGTTTACTAAGGATATAGAATTCAAATAAGTAACGTGATATCAGGATTGGACAACAAGTTAACGATAAAGCCGTGAAGTCAACGTCAGATTATTCTATCTTATACTTTAAAATAAAGAAAAAATGTACTACCAGTGCCGTTAGGAAGTGGATGGAATTTTTGTTATATCACCTTTAACCCTGCGTATATTACTGCGTAAATAACACATGGATTTGAAAACAGAATCCATTAAATCTGTCTGTTATATTCTCCTACTATAATCGTGTAACTCAAACCTGTAAATCAAAGTATTACCATTCACATCATTCCGCAGTATTATACTGTATCAAAATACTGTCTAGTGATAGTCTTGTAATAATAGCAAAACATTTTGAAGTTTAAAAACAATTATGTTTTTCAAAACAATTTTTTTCCATACTTTCTTCTCCAAACTAATATCAGAAAGCGTTATGCAATCAGATTGAGGTATATAATGAAAAATACTATAGGATTTACATCAAATTTAAAAGACACCAAATGAAACACGCCTTGCAGACCGGGTATCATCTTATAATGGGGACCTTAGGATATAATGATACTTCTTTATGGAAATATGAACACAGGAGTCATTAGGTAAATATATTGTCTTTGATGCTGTAGTCATCTAGTTATACTATATATAGCTATTCTCCGCGTCTACTAAATCGTATCATTAGAGATCACAGCGAATCACTAGCAGACCTATGTCGGTATACGATACAACTTAATAAACATCACTACCGCCTCCTAAACACCAATCATAGACTGATGCCAAAAGTTCAATAAAACTGCGATCATATTGGATTTATATACTACTAAATCCACGTACAAACCAGTACTATGTTTCACGACGGATGAATCAAGGCGTGGAAAGGTCATCGTCTGGGATTCTCACTTGATTTATGTATAATATCGCCATTCCAGCACCACTCTGGTTTTATGATATAATAAGAGTATACAGAGGTTGTTAGTCATATGTCTGTTTATTCACCTCAGTCATATTGAGAAAGGAAAATCAATCTCAATCTTACCAATGGAGTCGTATAGGACAAAATAGAACTAATTCTACTTCAGACAGAATGTTCAAATTTAGCATCATGCAAATTGATCTTTGTGGAATTTTAATAGAAACAAAAAACACCTGGTGCAAATAATTTTATTAAAATTACTATATCTTGTTGATACTTTACAACCTACCTTTTATGCCATTTGAATGGTATCTTCATACCAAATATATACCTACAATCTATTGTTTTCTTGTGCATTATTCTTTTGTATCTTTAACAACATATTAAATCACGATATCAACCCTGTGGAAACGGTTATTTCCATACATATCATCAATGCTTGATAAGGAACAAAATAGTAATTTAAATGTCTTGCTATATAACTAACAGAGACATGACCCTCCAGGTGTAGGTATGGCCGTCAGATGAAGAACGGCAATCATGTTGATCGATGGAGTCGCGAGGTGTGCGAGGTACAGACATATGCTGCTCACGAAAGGAGCTAAGCTGTCTATGTCCTTTTCATTAGCGCGCTTGTAAGAACTCAAATACACAGATGTTGTTAGATCTGATGCTGAGGCGAAACAAAGGGGTAAAGTGATGCCGCAAAAACGGATCGTTGTAGTGATGTAGTGGCATGGAAAATATTTGAACTATCAAATCATATAATACTAGTAAAAATACTCTATCTGAAAATATCAATCAGGTAATGGCCAATCCTACAATTAACCTAACAGACAGGCAAATGAAGCCCTCTCTCAATATCTAATTCTATCCTACTAAGATACACATTGGTGTGTTCCCTTTACTGGTTCCTATACATGGCGTTATGACCTGTCAGATTTAAAATGGACCAGACTGTACTACTGAGTGGAAAGGTTTACCTTTCTTGAAATCATTGTACCCGTTAGTTAAGCACCGCCTTGACGACTTTTATATTCACTCCAGAAATGGCATGTCCTGTCACGTCATGGTCACGTGGACAAAAGCCTCAAAGTTGATAATAATAAAGAATGACAAGGCATCTTTTTGTATAACCTAAAATAACTGATTTTAGCTCCGCAATATCGAAGTTGATAGTTTTTTTAACAAAAAGATTTGTCAACGCATTTAATTATCAGTGTTCAAGTCAATATTATTTATCTTATGTTAATGTCTTCATTTATTTTATATTCATTAATACGAGGTTTTGATTAGTGTGTCCGTTTCGAGATAACATTTTTATTTTTGCAAATGTTTCGGTTATGTTTGAGATAAAGTTATTTGAGATATTTCATGAATAAAATAGGAAGTCATTTCCCAGTCCTAATCATTTTGTTCAAACGACCTTCTAATTTATATCATTTTAGGTAATAGCGCAAAACAATGCATAAACAATACCGATTTATCCTAATCGATATTAGTGGATGGAAATATTATATATATTTACATGGCTGAAATTGGTTAAGGTTGTCATTCTAAAACATATTTTAAAGCGAAACATTCCAACGTTTTTTTCATGGTAAAGCACCCTGACTCAGATTATTTATTCTGAGAATGACATTATTACATGGTTTCCCATCTGGAAGGATCTTGTTAAGATCCGTGGAAATTGGTCTCTTTACATGCTACCGATCATTTGTTCTTTCCGAATGCTAATCAATGGTGTATTGATATCGAATCAGCGGAAGTAGGTAACGGGGCTGTAGAGCCTTTCATCGCCTTATCAATCCGAGATGAAAAAGAATCCGAGAGGGCTGGTAACATTAAGGGTTTATTAAGTTTCCAACACAATGGTTAATCTAACCTTTCTCCAGGAATATATCCGGATCTTTCTTTGTATTACAGTCTCGATCTTAACATAAAATCCGTTATCTTGTTTCATAATTGGTGAAGTCTAGGACACGTCTCTATTACTATGCATTAAAGAGATAATTTAGTTTACTTTCACATTAAGTTCCTCGTGGAAATAAAATACCGGTAAACCAAATACAGTTTGAATTAAACAGTCATTGTCTTGAAACAGGCGTAAGTTATCTGGTATAAATCTAGCAATACAATCCTTGATATTCGTTCAGCCGTATCATATGTTCCTAAATATTTAATTCTCCGCCCACATATGCTGGCGATGCTCGATTGAGATGTTTAAAACAAAACATTCAACGTGTCATAAATAGGATTTTACGATACTGCAGACTGTTACAATTTCCATTCCGAAATCATTATTTTCACGTGGAGCTGTCCTTGACGCCTGATGTGTAGCTATAACGTTACACATCATCAACTAGACCTGGCGATTAAAATGAATCAACCACATAGAATGCATATAATTTCCTTGATATCACATTCAAATTTAGCTATTATCTTGTTTGTGCTAAGTTAGATTTTGAATATAGTGAAACAAATATTGTAACATGTCCTGTAAACTGCAATTGTACAGTATGTGTAAGTGTTTTAAAGCTTACCAGTCACGTCATTCCGATTTCGTCCATTGTAGTTATATGTGATATATGTTTCACATCAAATTGTGTTTTGTTTTCATGCCTTGAAGAGTAATTTGACTAAGTATTTTATTCATTGTTACATCAGCCGAACAGACAGATCTTGAAGCCGAGTCGTCTCTTCTGAATGCTTTAATCTTCATACTGATAGAATAAACATAGACTTAGTCTTGTGCTCACTCGTGATTCCACTTTATTTATTCTAGTGAATTATCAACTGATACCTAATTATATACTGAAAAGGGTGGTATTTGATTAATATATGGTGCAACGTATCAGAAATACAATTAACATTTTCCAAAAGTACACAACGTTGGACATCCCATATACCAATTTTCAATGTTCTTTAAAGAAGATTGCTACGAGAATATCGCGATGGACTAGGTTACATGTGCGTGACATTTACATATAGTTCATCGATTGTCAAAGCAACCCTGGTTGGGACCTAGGTGACATAGTAATGAATGACAAGGCATAGGTGAAAAAAAAACCTGCAAATTTCAATAAGTTCATGCATACCACATATAGTTTGGACATACATTACCTCCCCTATTTGTTAAAATTTCGGCTGAATTGTAACATGTCGGCCACATATCTCCAAGTATGCGCCTACTTTTATTGCTGTAGGTGTATTATTCTGTGTTTTATAAGTCATGCTCTGTAGGTGTATAATTCTGTGTTTTATAAGTCATGCTCTGTAGGTGTATTATTCTGTGTTTTATAAGTCTTCATAGTGTGTTTACATGCTAATTATACGTTGCCGAGGTAGTCTAGTGCTTCCTAGTCTCATGTGGTAAACTTACATTGTACCCCATCAATGCCACCTAGAATATACGTAGTGCTTGCAAATTCTTCATTTTTTTTTATTCATTTTGTTTGGTTTATAAGTATCGCCAACTTGATGGAAACGTTTGTCCTACTAGCCTGTATGCTGTACCTGACTTTGTAGGTGCACTTTGTTGTTTATCGTCAGGCGCTGATATTGGTAGTAGTTGTGATGTCCCATATGCATAGATAGATATGCTTATTCCAAAGTAGTAGAATACCTAGGAATGAACAGAATGTACAGTCACAAAATGTACCAGGACTAGCAGTGAAAACACGATAACAATTATATATGTTGTTCAAGGGAAATATTTGTCACTTTGCACATGCCCTGAAAAGTCAGCATCGCTTATATGGTCAAGACTCACTTGAACTGAAAGACTTGGATAACATTGAGGTTTTTAAAGAACATGATATAAACGTCGATATTCACACAATTCTGCAAATAGTTTTAATGCTCCAAATGTCCACTCGAGTATTGATTTCAAGGGGATATTAAAAACACTTTGTTAAAACGGTCAAAACTTTGGATATAATAATACCTATGGTTAATGCTATGCTACGATGTTTTGTGATGGTTTAAAACAATAAAAGAGTGGGTGGTCAATACATAACAACTGTATATATTACTATCCACTGACCTCACACCTATAATCTATTCTGTACAGTAATTTAATCTGTACGCTAATCTAACCTGTACGCTAATCTAATCTGTACGCTAATCTCTTCTGTACAGTAATCTATTCTGTACGCTAATCTCTTCTGTACTATAATCTATTCTGTACTCTAATCTATTCTGTACACCAATCTATTCTGTACTATAATCTATTCTGTACACCAATCTATTCTGTACACTAATCTATTCTGTACACAATCTATTCTGTACACTAATCTATTCTGTACATAATCTATCTGTACACTAATCTATTCTGTACACTAATCTATTCTGTACCTAATCTATTCTGTACTAATCTATTCTGTACACTAATCTATTCTGTACACTAATCTATTCTGTACACTAATCTATTCTGTACACTAATCTATTCTGTACACTAATCTATTCTGTACACTAATCTATTCTGTACACTAATCTATTCTGTACAATCTAATCTATTCTGTACACTAATCTATTCTGTACTCTAATCTATTCTGTACACCAATCTATTCTGTACACTAATCTATTCTGTACACTAATCTATTCTGTACTAAATCTATTCTGTACAAATCTATTCTGTACACTAATCTATTCTGTACACTAATCTATTCTGTACACTAATCTATTCTGTACACTAATCTATTCTGTACTCTAATCTATTCTGTACACTAATCTATTCTGTACACTAATCTATTCTGTACACTAATCTATTCTGTACACTAATCTATTCTGTACACTAATCTATTCTGTACTCTAATCTATTCTGTACTCTAATCTATTCTGTACACTAATCTATTCTGTACACTAATCTATTCTGTACACTAATCTATTCTGTACTCTAATCTATTCTGTACTCTAATCTATTCTGTACACTAATCTATTCTGTACACTAATCTATTCTGTACACTAATCTATTCTGTACACTAATCTATTCTGTACACTAATCTATTCTGTACACTAATCTATTCTGTACACTAATCTATTCTGTACACTAATCTATTCTGTACTCTATTCTGTACTCTATTCTGTACACTAATCTATTCTGTACACTAATCTATTCTGTACACTAATCTATTCTGTACACTAATCTATTCTGTACACTAATCTATTCTGTACACTAATCTATTCTGTACACTAATCTATTCTGTACACTAATCTATTCTGTACCTAATCTATTCTGTACACTAATCTATTCTGTACACTAATCTATTCTGTACACTAATCTATTCTGTACACCAATCTATTCTGTACACTAATCTATTCTGTACACTAATCTATTCTGTACACTAATCTATTCTGTACACAATCTATTCTGTACATCTATTCTGTACACTAATCTATTCTGTACACTAATCTATTCTGTACACTAATCTATTCTGTACACTAATCTATTCTGTACACTAATCTATTCTGTACACTAATCTATTCTGTACACCAATCTATTCTGTACACTAATCTATTCTGTACACTAATCTATTCTGTACACTAATCTATTCTGTACACTAATCTATTCTGTACACTAATCTATTCTGTACACTAATCTATTCTGTACTCTAATCTATTCTGTACACTAATCTATTCTGTACACAATCTATTCTGTACACTAATCTATTCTGTACACTAATCTATTCTGTACACTAATCTATTCTGTACACTAATCTATTCTGTACACTAATCTATTCTGTACACTAATCTATTCTGTACACCAATCTATTCTGTACTCTAATCTATTCTGTACACTAATCTATTCTGTACACCAATCTATTCTGTACACTAATCTATTCTGTACACTAATCTATTCTGTACACTAATCTATTCTGTACACTAATCTATTCTGTACTCTAATCTATTCTGTACACTAATCTATTCTGTACTCTAATCTATTCTGTACTCTAATCTATTCTGTACTCTAATCTATTCTGTACTCTAATCTATTCTGTACACTAATCTATTCTGTACACTAATCTATTCTGTACTCTAATCTATTCTGTACACTAATCTATTCTGTACACTAATCTATTCTGTACTCTAATCTATTCTGTACACTAATCTATTCTGTACTCTAATCTATTCTGTACACTAATCTATTCTGTACTCTAATCTATTCTGTACTCTAATCTATTCTGTACTCTAATCTATTCTGTACACCAATCTATTCTGTACTCTAATCTATTCTGTACACTAATCTATTCTGTACACTAATCTATTCTGTACACTAATCTATTCTGTACACCAATCTATTCTGTACTCTAATCTATTCTGTACACTAATCTATTCTGTACACCAATCTATTCTGTACACTAATCTATTCTGTACACTAATCTATTCTGTACACTAATCTATTCTGTACACTAATCTATTCTGTAACTATCTGTACACTAATCTATTCTGTACACTAATCTATTCTGTACACCAATCTATTCTGTACACTAATCTATTCTGTACACCAATCTATTCTGTACTACTGTACCAATCTATTCTGTACACTAATCTATTCTGTACTCTAATCTATTCTGTACTCTAATCTATTCTGTACACTAATCTATTCTGTACACTAATCTATTCTGTACACCAATCTATTCTGTACACTAATCTATTCTGTACACTAATCTATTCTGTACACTAATCTATTCTGTACACCAATCTATTCTGTACACTAATCTATTCTGTACACTAATCTATTCTGTACACTAATCTATTCTGTACACTAATCTATTCTGTACACTAATCTATTCTGTACACTAATCTATTCTGTACACTAATCTATTCTGTACACTAATCTATTCTGTACACTAATCTATTCTGTACTCTAATCTATTCTGTACACTAATCTATTCTGTACACTAATCTATTCTGTACTCTAATCTATTCTGTACACTAATCTATTCTGTACACTAATCTATTCTGTACACTAATCTATTCTGTACACTAATCTATTCTGTACTCTAATCTATTCTGTACACTAATCTATTCTGTACACTAATCTATTCTGTACTCTAATCTATTCTGTACACTAATCTATTCTGTACACTAATCTATTCTGTACACTAATCTATTCTGTCCAACTATCTGTAATCTATTCTGTACACAATCTATTCTGTACACTAATCTATTCTGTACACTAATCTATTCTGTACACTAATCTATTCTGTACACTAATCTATTCTGTACCAATCTATTCTGTACACTAATCTATTCTGTACACAAATCTATTCTGTACACTAATCTATTCTGTACACTAATCTATTCTGTACACTAATCTATTCTGTACACTAATCTATTCTGTACACAATCTATTCTGTACACTAATCTATTCTGTACACTAATCTATTCTGTACTTCTCTATTCTGTACCTAATCTATTCTGTACACTAATCTATTCTGTACCTAATCTATTCTGTACACTAATCTATTCTGTACCTAATCTATTCTGTACACCTAATCTATTCTGTACTCTAATCTATTCTGTACACTAATCTATTCTGTACACTAATCTATTCTGTACCTAATCTATTCTGTACACTAATCTATTCTGTACACTAATCTATTCTGTACACCAATCTATTCTGTACACTAATCTATTCTGTACTCTAATCTATTCTGTACACTAATCTATTCTGTACACTAATCTATTCTGTACACTAATCTATTCTGTACACTAATCTATTCTGTACACTAATCTATTCTGTACACCAATCTATTCTGTACTCTAATCTATTCTGTACTCTAATCTATTCTGTACACTAATCTATTCTGTACTCTAATCTATTCTGTACTCTAATCTATTCTGTACACTAATCTATTCTGTACACTAATCTATTCTGTACACTAATCTATTCTGTACAAATCTATTCTACTCTAATCTATTCTGTACCTAATCTATTCTGTACACTAATCTATTCTGTACTCTAATCTATTCTGTACTCTAATCTATTCTGTACTCTAATCTATTCTGTACACTAATCTATTCTGTACACTAATCTATTCTGTACTTATCTATCTATTCTGTACACCTAATCTATTCTGTACACTAATCTATTCTGTACACTAATCTATTCTGTACACTAATCTATTCTGTACACTAATCTATTCTGTACACTAATCTATTCTGTACACTAATCTATTCTGTACACTAATCTATTCTGTACTCTAATCTATTCTGTACTCTAATCTATTCTGTACACCAATCTATTCTGTACACTAATCTATTCTGTACACTCTAATCTATTCTGTACACTAATCTAATCTATTCTGTACACTAATCTATTCTGTACACTAATCTATTCTGTACACTAATCTATTCTGTACACTAATCTATTCTGTACACTAATCTATTCTGTACACTAATCTATTCTGTACACTAATCTATTCTGTACACTAATCTATTCTGTACACTAATCTATTCTGTACACTAATCTATTCTGTACACTAATCTATTCTGTACACTAATCTATTCTGTACACTAATCTATTCTGTACACTAATCTATTCTGTACCTTCTATTCTGTACACCAATCTATTCTGTACACTAATCTATTCTGTACACTAATCTATTCTGTACACTAATCTACTTTCTGTACACTAATCTATTCTGTACTCTAATCTATTCTGTACACCAATCTATTCTGTACACTAATCTATTCTGTACACTAATCTATTCTGTACACTAATCTATTCTGTACACTAATCTATTCTGTACACCAATCTATTCTGTACACCAATCTATTCTGTACTCTAATCTATTCTGTACTCTAATCTATTCTGTACACTAATCTATTCTGTACACTAATCTATTCTGTACACCAATCTATTCTGTACTCTAATCTATTCTGTACACTAATCTATTCTGTACACTAATCTATTCTGTAACCTAATCTATTCTGTACTCTAATCTATTCTGTACTCTAATCTATTCTGTACACTAATCTATTCTGTACACTAATCTATTCTGTACTCTAATCTATTCTGTACACTAATCTATTCTGTACACTAATCTATTCTGTACACTAATCTATTCTGTACTCTAATCTATTCTGTACACTAATCTATTCTGTACACTAATCTATTCTGTACACTAATCTATTCTGTACACTAATCTATTCTGTACACTAATCTATTCTGTACACTAATCTATTCTGTACACTAATCTATTCTGTACACATCTATTCTGTACACTAATCTATTCTGTACACAATCTACACAATCTATTCTGTACACTAATCTATTCTGTACACTAATCTATTCTGTACACTAATCTATTCTGTACTCTAATCTATTCTGTACACTAATCTATTCTGTACACTAATCTATTCTGTACCCAATCTATTCTGTACACTAATCTATTCTGTACACTAATCTATTCTGTACACTAATCTATTCTGTACTCTAATCTATTCTGTACACTAATCTATTCTGTACACAATCTATTCTGTACACAATCTATTCTGTACACTAATCTATTCTGTACACCAATCTATTCTGTACACTAATCTATTCTGTACTCTAATCTATTCTGTACACTAATCTATTCTGTACTCTAATCTATTCTGTACTACTAATCTATTCTGTACACTAATCTATTCTGTACACTAATCTATTCTGTACACTAATCTATTCTGTACTCTAATCTATTCTGTACACTAATCTATTCTGTACACTAATCTATTCTGTACACTAATCTATTCTGTACACTAATCTATTCTGTACACTAATCTATTCTGTACACTAATCTATTCTGTACCTAATCTATTCTGTACTCTAATCTATTCTGTACACTAATCTATTCTACAATCTATCTATTCTGTACACTAATCTATTCTGTACTCTAATCTATTCTGTACACTAATCTATTCTGTACTCTAATCTATTCTGTACACTAATCTATTCTGTACTCTAATCTATTCTGTACACTAATCTATTCTGTACTCTAATCTATTCTGTACTCTAATCTATTCTGTACACTAATCTATTCTGTACACTAATCTATTCTGTACACTAATCTATTCTGTACACTAATCTATTCTGTACACAATCTATTCTGTACACTAATCTATTCTGTACACTAATCTATTCTGTACTCTAATCTATTCTGTACACTAATCTATTCTGTACACTAATCTATTCTGTACACAATCTATTCTGTACTCTAATCTATTCTGTACTCTAATCTATTCTGTACACTAATCTATTCTGTACACTAATCTATTCTGTACTAATCTATTCTGTACACTAATCTATTCTGTACACTAATCTATTCTGTACACTAATCTATTCTGTACACTAATCTATTCTGTACACTAATCTATTCTGTACTCTAATCTATTCTGTACACCAATCTATTCTGTACACTAATCTATTCTGTACACTAATCTATTCTGTACACTAATCTATTCTGTACACTAATCTATTCTGTACACTAATCTATTCTGTACACTAATCTATTCTGTACACCAATCTATTCTGTACACTAATCTATTCTGTACACTAATCTATTCTGTACTCTACCAATCTATTCTGTACACTAATCTATTCTGTACACTAATCTATTCTGTACACTAATCTATTCTGTACTCTAATCTATTCTGTACACCAATCTATTCTGTACACTAATCTATTCTGTACACTAATCTATTCTGTACTCTAATCTATTCTGTACACTAATCTATTCTGTACACTAATCTATTCTGTACTCTAATCTATTCTGTACACTAATCTATTCTGTACACTAATCTATTCTGTACACTAATCTATTCTGTACACTAATCTATTCTGTACACTAATCTATTCTGTACACTAATCTATTCTGTACACTAATCTATTCTGTACACTAATCTATTCTGTACACTAATCTATTCTGTACACTAATCTATTCTGTACACTAATCTATTCTGTACACTAATCTATTCTGTACACCAATCTATTCTGTACACTAATCTATTCTGTACACTAATCTATTCTGTACACTAATCTATTCTGTACACTAATCTATTCTGTACACTAATCTATTCTGTACACCAATCTATTCTGTACACTAATCTATTCTGTACACTAATCTATTCTGTACACTAATCTATTCTGTACACTAATCTATTCTGTACACCAATCTATTCTGTACACTAATCTATTCTGTACACTAATCTATTCTGTACTCTAATCTATTCTGTACACTAATCTATTCTGTACACTAATCTATTCTGTACACTAATCTATTGTACTGTACCTGTAATCTATTCTGTACACTAATCTATTCTGTACACTAATCTATTCTGTACACTAATCTATTCTGTACACTAATCTATTCTGTACACTAATCTATTCTGTACACTAATCTATTCTGTACTCTAATCTATTCTGTACTCTAATCTATTCTGTACACTAATCTATTCTGTACACTAATCTATTCTGTACACTAATCTATTCTGTACACTAATCTATTCTGTACACTAATCTATTCTGTACACTAATCTATTCTGTACACTAATCTATTCTGTACACTAATCTATTCTGTACACTAATCTATTCTGTACACTAATCTATTCTGTACACTAATCTATTCTGTACACTAATCTATTCTGTACACTAATCTATTCTGTACACTAATCTATTCTGTACACTAATCTATTCTGTACACTAATCTATTCTGTACACTAATCTATTCTGTACACATCTATTCTTACCTAATCTATTCTGTACACTAATCTATTCTGTACTCTAATCTATTCTGTACACTAATCTATTCTGTACACTAATCTATTCTGTACACCAATCTATTCTGTACACTAATCTATTCTGTACACTAATCTATTCTGTACACTAATCTATTCTGTACACCAATCTATTCTGTACACTAATCTATTCTGTACACTAATCTATTCTGTACACTAATCTATTCTGTACACTAATCTATTCTGTACACTAATCTATTCTGTACACTAATCTATTCTGTACACCAATCTATTCTGTACACTAATCTATTCTGTACACTAATCTATTCTGTACACTAATCTATTCTGTACACTAATCTATTCTGTACACTAATCTATTCTGTACACTAATCTATTCTGTACTCTAATCTATTCTGTACACTAATCTATTCTGTACTCTAATCTATTCTGTACACTAATCTATTCTGTACTCTAATCTATTCTGTACACCAATCTATTCTGTACACTAATCTATTCTGTACACTAATCTATTCTGTACACTAATCTATTCTGTACACTAATCTATTCTGTACACTAATCTATTCTGTACACTAATCTATTCTGTACACTAATCTATTCTGTACACTAATCTATTCTGTACACTAATCTATTCTGTACACTAATCTATTCTGTACACCAATCTATTCTGTACTCTAATCTATTCTGTACACTAATCATCTATTCTGTACACTAATCTATTCTGTACACCAATCTATTCTGTACACTAATCTATTCTGTACACTAATCTATTCTGTACACTAATCTATTCTGTACACTAATCTATTCTGTACTCTAATCTATTCTGTACACTAATCTATTCTGTACACTAATCTATTCTGTACTCTAATCTATTCTGTACACTAATCTATTCTGTACTCTAATCTATTCTGTACTCTAATCTATTCTGTACACTAATCTATTCTGTACACTAATCTATTCTGTACTCTAATCTATTCTGTACACCAATCTATTCTGTACACTAATCTATTCTGTACACTAATCTATTCTGTACACTAATCTATTCTGTACACTAATCTATTCTGTACTCTAATCTATTCTGTACACCAATCTATTCTGTACACTAATCTATTCTGTACACCAATCTATTCTGTACACTAATCTATTCTGTACACTAATCTATTCTGTACACTAATCTATTCTGTACTCTAATCTATTCTGTACACCAATCTATTCTGTACACTAATCTATTCTGTACACTAATCTATTCTGTACACTAATCTATTCTGTACACTAATCTATTCTGTACACTAATCTATTCTGTACACTAATCTATTCTGTACTCTAATCTATTCTGTACACTAATCTATTCTGTACTCTAATCTATTCTGTACACTAATCTATTCTGTACCTAATCTATTCTGTACACTAATCTATTCTGTACACTAATCTATTCTGTACAAATCTATTCTGTACACTAATCTATTCTGTACACAATCTATTCTGTACACTAATCTATTCTGTACACTAATCTATTCTGTACACTGTACATCTATTCTGTACACCAATCTATTCTGTACACTAATCTATTCTGTACACTAATCTATTCTGTACACTAATCTATTCTGTACACTAATCTATTCTGTACACTAATCTATTCTGTACTCTAATCTATTCTGTACACTAATCTATTCTGTACACTAATCTATTCTGTACACCAATCTATTCTGTACACCAATCTATTCTGTACACTAATCTATTCTGTACTCTAATCTATTCTGTACACTCTAATCTATTCTGTACACTAATCTATTCTGTACACTAATCTATTCTGTACCTAATCTATTCTGTACACTAATCTATTCTGTACACTAATCTCTATTCTGTCCTGTACAAATCTATTCTGTACTCTAATCTATTCTGTACTCTAATCTATTCTGTACACTAATCTATTCTGTACACTAATCTATTCTGTACACTAATCTATTCTGTACACTAATCTATTCTGTACACTAATCTATTCTGTACACTAATCTATTCTGTACACTAATCTATTCTGTACACTAATCTATTCTGTACACCAATCTATTCTGTACACTAATCTATTCTGTACACTAATCTATTCTGTACACTAATCTATTCTGTACACTAATCTATTCTGTACACTAATCTATTCTGTACACTAATCTATTCTGTACACTAATCTATTCTGTACACTAATCTATTCTGTACACTAATCTATTCTGTACACTAATCTATTCTGTACACTAATCTATTCTGTACACTAATCTATTCTGTACACTAATCTATTCTGTACACTAATCTATTCTGTACACTAATCTATTCTGTACACTAATCTATTCTGTACACTAATCTATTCTGTACACTAATCTATTCTGTACTCTAATCTATTCTGTACACCAATCTATTCTGTACACTAATCTATTCTGTACACTAATCTATTCTGTACTCTAATCTATTCTGTACACCAATCTATTCTGTACTCTAATCTATTCTGTACACTAATCTATTCTGTACACTAATCTATTCTGTACACTAATCTATTCTGTACACTAATCTATTCTGTACACTAATCTATTCTGTACACTAATCTATTCTGTACACTAATCTATTCTGTACACTAATCTATTCTGTACACTAATCTATTCTGTACTCTAATCTATTCTGTACTCTAATCTATTCTGTACACTAATCTATTCTGTACACTAATCTATTCTGTACACTAATCTATTCTGTACACTAATCTATTCTGTACACTAATCTATTCTGTACACTAATCTATTCTGTACACTAATCTATTCTGTACACTAATCTATTCTGTACACTAATCTATTCTGTACACTAATCTATTCTGTACACTAATCTATTCTGTACACTAATCTATTCTGTACACTAATCTATTCTGTACACTAATCTATTCTGTACACTAATCTATTCTGTACACTAATCTATTCTGTACACAATCTGTATTCTTACACTAATCTATTCTGTACACTAATCTATTCTGTACACCAATCTATTCTGTGTACACTAATCTATTCTAATCTATTCTGTACACTAATCTATTCTGTACTCTAATCTATTCTGTACACTAATCTATTCTGTACCTAATCTATTCTGTACTCTAATCTATTCTGTACACTAATCTATTCTGTACACTAATCTATTCTGTACCTAATCTATTCTGTACACTAATCTATTCTGTACACTAATCTATTCTGTACACTAATCTATTCTGTACACTAATCTATTCTGTACACTAATCTATTCTGTACACTAATCTATTCTGTACCTAATCTATTCTGTACACTACATAATCTATTCTGTACACTAATCTATTCTGTACACTAATCTATTCTGTACACTAATCTATATTCTGTACACTAATCTATTCTGTACACTAATCTATTCTGTACACTAATCTATTCTGTACACTAATCTATTCTGTACACTATCTATTCTGTACACTAATCTATTCTGTACACTAATCTATTCTGTACACTAATCTATTCTGTACACTAATCTATTCTGTACACTAATCTATTCTGTACACTAATCTATTCTGTACTCTAATCTATTCTGTACACTAATCTATTCTGTACACTAATCTATTCTGTACTCTAATCTATTCTGTACTCTAATCTATTCTGTACACTAATCTATTCTGTACACTAATCTATTCTGTACACACTAATCTATTCTGTACACTAATCTATTCTGTACACTAATCTATTCTGTACACTAATCTATTCTGTACACTAATCTATTCTGTACACTAATCTATTCTGTACTCTAATCTATTCTGTACTCTAATCTATTCTGTACACTAATCTATTCTGTACACTAATCTATTCTGTACACTAATCTATTCTGTACACTAATCTATTCTGTACACTAATCTATTCTGTACACTAATCTATTCTGTACACTAATCTATTCTGTACACTAATCTATTCTGTACTCTAATCTATTCTGTACACTAATCTATTCTGTACACTAATCTATTCTGTACACTAATCTATTCTGTACACTAACTATCTATCTACTGTACACTAATCTATTCTGTACACAATCTATTCTGTACACTAATCTATTCTGTACACTAATCTATTCTGTACACTAATCTATTCTGTACACTAATCTATTCTGTACACTAATCTATTCTGTACACTAATCTATTCTGTACACTAATCTATTCTGTACACTAATCTATTCTGTACACTAATCTATTCTGTACTCTAATCTATTCTGTACACTAATCTATTCTGTACACTAATCTATTCTGTACTCTAATCTATTCTGTACTCTAATCTATTCTGTACACTAATCTATTCTGTACACTAATCTATTCTGTACACTAATCTATTCTGTACACTAATCTATTCTGTACACTAATCTATTCTGTACACTAATCTATTCTGTACTCTAATCTATTCTGTACACTAATCTATTCTGTACACTAATCTATTCTGTACACTAATCTATTCTGTACACTAATCTATTCTGTACACTAATCTATTCTGTACACTAATCTATTCTGTACTCTAATCTATTCTGTACACTAATCTATTCTGTACACTAATCTATTCTGTACACTAATCTATTCTGTACACCAATCTATTCTGTACACTAATCTATTCTGTACACTAATCTATTCTGTACACTAATCTATTCTGTACACTAATCTATTCTGTACACTAATCTATTCTGTACACTAATCTATTCTGTACACTAATCTATTCTGTACACTAATCTATTCTGTACACTAATCTATTCTGTACACTAATCTATTCTGTACTTAATCTATTCTGTACACTAATCTATTCTGTACACTAATCTATTCTGTACACTAATCTATTCTGTACACTAATCTATTCTGTACACTAATCTATTCTGTACACTAATCTATTCTGTACACTAATCTATTCTGTACACTAATCTATTCTGTACACTAATCTATTCTGTACACTAATCTATTCTGTACACTAATCTATTCTGTACACTAATCTATTCTGTACACTAATCTATTCTGTACACCAATCTATTCTGTACACTAATCTATTCTGTACACCAATCTATTCTGTACACTAATCTATTCTGTACACTAATCTATTCTGTACACCAATCTATTCTGTACACTAATCTATTCTGTACTCTAATCTATTCTGTACACTAATCTATTCTGTACACTAATCTATTCTGTACACTAATCTATTCTGTACACCAATCTATTCTGTACACTAATCTATTCTGTACTCTAATCTATTCTGTACACTAATCTATTCTGTACTCTAATCTATTCTGTACACTAATCTATTCTGTACACTAATCTATTCTGTACACTAATCTATTCTGTACACTAATCTATTCTGTACACTAATCTATTCTGTACACCAATCTATTCTGTACACTAATCTATTCTGTACACTAATCTATTCTGTACACTAATCTATTCTGTACACCAATCTATTCTGTACACTAATCTATTCTGTACACTAATCTATTCTGTACACCAATCTATTCTGTACTCTAATCTATTCTGTACACCAATCTATTCTGTACACTAATCTATTCTGTACACCAATCTATTCTGTACTCTAATCTATTCTGTACACTAATCTATTCTGTACACTAATCTATTCTGTACACTAATCTATTCTGTACTCTAATCTATTCTGTACACTAATCTATTCTGTACACTAATCTATTCTGTACACTAATCTATTCTGTACTCTAATCTATTCTGTACACTAATCTATTCTGTACACTAATCTATTCTGTACACCAATCTATTCTGTACTCTAATCTATTCTGTACACTAATCTATTCTGTACACTAATCTATTCTGTACACTAATCTATTCTGTACTCTAATCTATTCTGTACACTAATCTATTCTGTACACTAATCTATTCTGTACACTAATCTATTCTGTACACTAATCTATTCTGTACACCAATCTATTCTGTACACTAATCTATTCTGTACTCTAATCTATTCTGTACACAATCTATTCTGTACACTAATCTATTCTGTAACTAATCTATTGATTCTGTACAACCAATCTATTCTGTACTCTAATCTATTCTGTAACTAATCATTGTACAAATTTTACACAAAGTAACTTATGAATATTTTACTGCGGAATGCTAAGACAGTTACCGAGTGAACTGCAGGGGTTAAATAGTACAGACCATTCAGGTATTTCTCGCATCTTAAAACTCTAAACGAACCAGGTTCTCCCTAAGTGCAATTGATCACCATTATTATTTCTATTTGAGGGTTTGCTTTCAATTTTAACAATAAGTACCACTTCACCTTCATACCAAGAGACAGTATCAGGATTGCATTTGGTCAATGGATAGATCTGCCTGTCACATCCCCATTAGGTGTTAGACTTAGGTGGCCAGCAGTTATTCGAGATTCCACACCTCCTTTGGTAATAAACTCGAGTGAGGATTGATAACCGTTAGTATTGACTTTCTGTGGTATATAAATCTACCATTAACACATCGACTCCCGTATCGGTCGGTATATTCTGCCTCCCACCACGACTTTTTATTTATTATACATTTTTCTCAGATCGATGGGATATGCACATATTTGTACACACAACGATACATAGATACCATAACGACAGACTGACCATGGCCTTTACAGTACCGGTATTAACATCTTACTTTTGACCTTTTAAACATTTCCCGAGGATTTCCATGATTAATAAATTCAAGTCTGATGTTTTTTTTTACTTTGTTAATGCAAGTCTACTTGGGTTCTAGGTTCGCCATTTGTCTCATGATAAGGTCAGCAAAACTTTTGTCCTTTTATAATTTTGTTTTCACTTTTAGAAATATTCAAATTAAATTTTTTGGAACACATCAAACTTTTACAGTCGGCCTATTGTATCTGATTTGTGTTGAAATTCGTTCTTGTTAACATAAATTTGAGCTTTTGAGTTTTCCACTGGAAGTACAAAGCTGTTCTGGGAAACGCGTTGTCGATTTAAACGGCTATATTCGTGTTGTTAAATCATGGTTACATTTTAGACCGTAGGGTCCAGTATCTGTTCCAAGCGAATTTTGAAGGGAAGTAAAATCATTTAGATACCATTGGCAACATCTCCCGATAAAATGTCCAGGTACGCCTTTTAATGCAAAACTCACTAAAACATGAAAGACAATTGACGGAATACACTGTCTCTTTTTAGGTTAAAGCACTTATTGTTATTTGATTTGAAAAGCTATAAATTACATTTCCTGTGAATATCTGACGGCGTTACCATGCTGATTTCCTGCACCGCAGACATGTTGACTTGCGTACATCCGGGCATTAGATCTGATAATACTTTGTAGCGACACAATTTGACAAATAAAATGGAACAAAAATGGAAGCTGCTTGGAATACCGAGACAATACACGTATAGTGTATAAAAAGTTTTAAATGGAAATGATAAGTTTGAGCTTTCATTACCTTTATTTACCTTTATGAAGGCGACATTTGAGTAAAAACTCCGCTGAGGGAAGAGGGAAAATCTTTTGTTACGTTGAAAGCTTATCATCAATTTTGTATTTCATCCTGCATACTCATTCCATAAAGCATGGGTGAATCCATATATCTATCACTTAATCTGAGCATTATATGTGCACATGAATATAACACGATATTATTATATCACAATATCATAGCGGATTCTTTCTACTCATACAATGAATGACTCCAACAAAACGGGAAACACGTGCCTAACGAGAAAAACAGACGAAAAAAAATGTATTACCAGTAACACGTCAATGATGAACATGTACAATGTAGGCGGTTTTTCAATCGTTTGATCTGCCGATAACATTTTTAATATATTAGTTTAATATCAGTCACAACAGTATTTGTGGTTATATATCATATTACGTCAGGATAAAAAAAAAACAATACAGCAAATTAACTTTAGGTGTTGATATCAATAATATACTAGTCTGTCTCATATAGCTATAAAATGCTTCGGGTTGCAGCAGATCATATAATGGTATACCTAAAAATTGGTAGATATAGCGATGCTTCATTTCGTCAGTTCAGACAGTTACTGGTCTACCTATTTCTTTTAAATTTAATGTTACGTTAAAATAAAACTTTTTTCAACGTTAAACGATTGATGTAACAGCCGGTGAATTGATGGAATCCCGGAACAGCTGGCTCCAATTTTGTCGGAAATGTTGTCAAGTTCAGAAAGTACACAAAATATAGTACCGCAATAACATTATCTTTTTCATTCCATTGATACAATATTTCTCGAACATTTTTTTTCTGACAAATACTTAAAGGTTTTCAATGCTTTCAAAATATTTGTATTTAAGATGTAAAAAATAACGAAATAATAAGTCAAATTTGATGCGCATTTACACTATTTCCGGAAATCAATGTTCCGGTGTATGTGTTCTTGCGCAACAACCGACTGCGTTTACACAGGTGTAAACGATATCCCAGTTGGTAAGGTTATAAAGCAAAGAAAAAACGGAAATGTAAATATTTCATCTCTAAAATGATATTTCAATGATATAACACTATACATACATGTATATTAGATTCCTGTGATGACCTACCTCCTATATGGTAAATATAATGACACACTGTATATTATAACTATTTTCTTAGGTTATAAGTCCATGTCGTATACACGTATTTTGTATTTGCAACTGACTCTCTGTGAGTAGTGTTTATTGTTACATTGTTGGTGAGCGAAATTTTACAAATTTTGTTTTAGAGAAAACAATGCCAATTTAGGTTTTTTCGCTCACAAACTTATAGCGTAGTCCCAGTCGGTAACTACCCACAAGGGTTCATAACTCGGTGATAAGGGAAGACGACGGACTATTTCAAATAGAAGAACGATAAGTTAGCAAGAGTTACGTTTTGATGAAACATTTCATCGAGGCATCATATATAAATGTATACTTTTACATAGAAACACAAATCACTAATAACAGCCATACACAGCGTTTTCAATGGTGCTGATGATATATGAAACATATACCACCAATTTGTGACAATCGCCAAGACAACACAGCCTGTAGTGGTTCCTTGGACCAATATTCATGTTTAGGTAAAGTTAAATGTCATTTAATAGTTATATAACAGAGCCAGAACAGCATTGGCCTGCATGTTTCCACTATAAACAGTACTCACTTTTCGCCATTTTTGTCGTAGCATTACATCGCTCAAGGTCACAAAAGTTTCTTCGTAGACTACATAAAGATCTGCCTTACAAGACAGCCATGTTAAAGGTATTCATACCATTGAATGTAAAAAAAAAGTTTAATTACAATCTGAATGGATATAGTATCAACCGAAATACATAAACAATGCTATATAATACGCAAGAACGAAAGTTCACTTCATTAAAACACTTACGGTCTTAAACTGAAAAAAAACTATTAGCTGTAAATGTTTCAGGAAGGCTGAAGGTGATATATCAAAAATAGAATGTATAAATTAACATTTGATAAATTCTGCAAATACAGTTATCTATATCGACTTTATTCAAATGTATTGTTGTAAAGTTTGCTCAAATATAACCTTTTGGATTGATTTAAGAACATGATATGTTACATGTCCCGCTTCTTATCTCATCCCCTCAGCACACTGGTCTAACGCCTGGTTTCCACACCTTCATTTAGAACTGGCAGTCTGTCCCCAACCCACCGCCTAATACACGAGTTCATGAGCAGCCGCCAGCATGCGCGCAGGTGTACTCCGCACACCACAATGGGTTTTACTGGTCTGGGAAAGTGCATTAATCATCAAGCTGGAATTATTTTTCAGAGACGAGATTTCAGGAGTAGTTATCCGATATAGATAATTTTATATTTATATTCTCCTTTGCAATACTCTAGCAGTCTTCTGGTGTTTTATTCACGACCAATGACATCCCAGGTTTAAGACGGGTTTATAGATATCGGCTGAGCATTTTAAATTGTTAATACAAAGAAAAACAAACGCATCGGAAAATCACTGTGAAATTATATTTAGATCGAGAAAACAGCATTAATACCGTTGTTTCTACAGGACAATATTTTCGTATGTAATTAGCCTCTGTGGTGTGGTTTTAGTACCACTATGGATACTGAGTATCAACTATATTAACATATTTTTGTTATGAATAAATAGTTTGTGAATGTCAAGAAAAAGTGAAATTGTGCATAATTTTCTAAACATTGGATTTTTCTAAATATTGGAATTTTGCCTTATATTTATAGTTTTCACCTTTACATATATTTTGCAATGTCACAGTCACAAAAAATCTATATAGATATTTAATGTGAAATATAAACTGTTATAAAATCAAGGAATATTGCTAATGCTAGAATTGAAATGATGTGTATGTGGAGATATTACCTATTTACCTGTCCGTATATATAAAATCAATGGCTGGTGTCGACCTGTGTGGGACTGTCACCACAGACCTCAGACGTCCGTCTCCACACCACATGGACACACTTAATCAATGAATTACAGCCAATATGGGATAAACCTGTGTGTTATTGGAATGCCATAGTAAGTAGTTTGTGTGGAGATTTATGGTTTGAATGTGATTCGCATATGACAGAAGCAGAGGAATACCGAATGAAATCGTCGACTTCTTCGGAACAAACGGTAAGTGGCACTTGTAGGTATAGTTATCGGCATTCCGAGTTAGAGCGATACTAGAGTTTGAATAATTTAATATCTTTCATTATAAAACATAGACATATTCATCACGAGGAAATTAGTTATATAGTAATATTGGTGGAATTTCCATATTAAACCTTATAATAAAAGCAAAACCACGTGAGTACTCAAGTACACAAAGAACCGCTCCGAAAGCTGATCATTTTGTGTTTGAATATTTTAGTGGAACATGTTTTCGCTAACACAAATGATGCTTGTAAATAATTGAACTATAAGACATCAGTAAAGATGTCGAAGGTACATCTTTGATATATGCCTACTAAATAGAAATAACATATTTACTTGGAAAGTACTGCATACATTTCATAACTTAAAATACATATGGAATATGATTTTATGAAGGTTATCGATCTAATACATGAAATTTCAAACTTACGTCACGCTTGATATGTGACATAAGTGATGAACCTCGACATAGTATAATGATTAGAAAATTAATAATTAACAGTCTGTCTTGGTTGACTGGCGATGATTAAAACTCACATCCTATGTAGGTAATAACGAACGGGTTGACATCCCATAGGTGTAATAACTTATATGTAACCCATTAATAAGTCATGTCTGGTGCGCATGTTCGCGCTAACCATCTGATATATGTCTAGATGACTTGTAATCGACATATTTTACCATTAGTATATTAGTAAATTGTAGTTCGGCGATATCGTATTCACATCATGATAAGATCGACATAATAATTTGTCAATCTATCCCAAGATTTGTAATTACTATTTTGTTGAATTGTTTTAATAAGATAGTTTAGATGAAATAGAAATCGAGATTTTATTTATTGCTATAAAACTTGAACTGATGCCACAACATCAACCAATTATGGTTTACATTAAAGGTAAATGTAGTTTAAATAATCAAAGCGCAACATAAAACATCTGTGTAAACCAAGGGGTTACGTTAAAAGGCATTCATGTTTGTTTTAAAATAGTTTGGACCAGATGCAATCTGCATGATCCATGTGTCGGCTTACTACGACACGTGCACTGGCCATAAAACAGATGTAAATTACTATTAAAAGTGAACATTAAGTACCTCAGGGGGAGGGGGTGTTGGATGATGAAGAACTGGTGAAAAACGAAAGTTTTGCATTTGTGCAAAAATGACGGCACTTTTCAAGGCTATCGGTAACGTTGTTGTGGAAACCCTTGTAGAATTTGGCTTCCTTCTTGTAAAATCACAGGAACGAGATATAATTAACAAAAAACTGTTAAATTCTTTACAAACCTTAATTATCTCTTTAATGTCATTATACGTTATATGACACACTTTAGTGTTAATCAAAATGATTTTTATTTCCTGTGAAGTCACTTAACTAAAGCTAATTTATTAACTGGCATTCCCTTGATCAAATTTCTTGATGACGGATATTGCTTCCAATTCCACGTTTTCGCCGGTCGTGACTTCGTATGACATGAAAACTAGTAATATTCGAAATGGTAACATTTTATATCACGGGTTTATTAGCATTTATTGTGGGACAGTTTACGTTGATGATTTATTAAAAATCACATGACCCACATAATAAATATCTACAACAACCATGACTATATTTTACACTTTTTCTGTATGGAACCCAATAACATCCAGTGACTTGTATCGACAGTTAGATTATGCGAGTGAGCATTGTCTTTAGTTTACGAGACACCACGACATTTTATGAAACCGTCGATATTTCCACAGACCTAAGGGCTGGTCGTTAACCTATTCTGTGTCCTTGTTTCAGTTTGTGATGATTCCGCCGTCGAACACTTAACTGTACTTAGTACAGGTCAGACTGGTATCCGGTACACACGCTGGACCAGTTTATGTAGTTCATATGGAAACGAAAAGGCTCGTCGGGATACTTATTGATTTAAGCATAAATCAAACAAAAATTGAATTAATTAAAAGGGCAGGTGCGAAGTACAGATGTGACATACAGGTGTGACACGCTTTACATATATAATAGATTAAATATCCAGCTTTATTTGCCCATAGGATCAATTTGGGTGGTAGTTATTGATGTAATCATGGTGATTACTTAATTATCGTCGGCAATTACGGTATTTAGCGGAAGTGGCAGGAATCTCTCAGCGTTAAGTTACTGGTAATTACAACACCTGTATTCAGGTGTGCGATGTACCTTTAGATTTGTATAATAAGGTTGATACAAGCAGAAACTAACAGCAATTCTCACCTGGCTTCTTTGAATAATTGACATTAATGTATCCAGCTCCATATCTATTATATTCCGTTACAATGATATGTTTTTTTTTTGTTTTTTTTTTGCTTAAAATATTAACATGAAGATAATGCAGAAAATGGCTCATAAAACATAATGAATTGTCATTGTCTGTAGCTATTCACTGCAGAGAAGCAGAGTCTTTTACATTGGAGCATAATCATATGACAACTGAGAGCTCGTTACCTGTCTGACACCTGGGGATGACTCTGTATCTATGTAATGTCACATCTACTTCCAACCTATATGTTAACGTTTTATTATCTATAGGAATCATTGTTGTAGGTCCAACATAACGCTTACACTTATTAACGAAACCAAATCATTGCAAATCACTGTTCATAAGTTCATGGTGTTTGTAGGTTGTAGTTTGTATTTTGTGCATCATTAAATACATTACATTTACAGATGTGTTTGAATCTAGCGTACTCCCAACGTTTGTTTTCTGTTCAATTGCTTTACGTGGACATCCTTTTCCAAGTGGTACGTCTCTTTAACTGAACTTGTTTTCATCGCTCAAGACAGTGTATATGAATGATTATGTATGTATGGTCAAATTCTGCTTCGTTTGTTTGCTCTTCATAAATTGTAATGAGAAAACAATCTCAATAGAAATACCATTGACGTATAACTTTCTGGTTATTTAAAAACTCTCGTTATGCGTATTTTTGTTCTCAAAAAAATTAGAAAAGATATTTGTGCCTGTGTTTTCTATTTCGTCAATCGCAGTGAGGAAACCACAATCAAGTAATCTGAATAGTAGTATAGAAGATGATTGACTAATTATCAGTCGTTACGACAAGCCGTTTGTTCGGTAAAATGGTTTTTATTACATGTATTACGTCCATCAGTCAAATCCGTTATCATGTTGATAAATGTAAAATTAATTAAACTGTGATGTGAATCACGTAGCATTAAATTGACTAATTTTGGCTCTCTCCAGATACTAGTGTTACGTCACATGTCCACTCTATAGCGACTATATAAACCAATTTATCAACTAGTTCTGACGTTATCTGATAAAACATAACAGCTATTTAGATTTTAATTGATGAAACTTAATTTCGTAATTATAACTGTTTTGAGATGATATGAGAAATACCCTTTTGGTGCCTCGATATGAAAAAAACAACAACAATGAATCGTGCGTGATTACAAGTGACAGCCAATTGGAAGCTATTTTTGCGTGGCAATGTCAATTCAGACTCGCTCCTAATCTCTGTCTACATTTGCATAATTAAAACTGATACCCTATCAATACTTCCTAGAATGTAGTCATTCTGACGCAAATCAAAATGGCTGATTTGATAAAAACATTTTTATTATTTGATGATGAAATCTTTGTTTGCAAAGTTCAATATGATCAGATGTGAAAAAAATATTGGAAAAGTACACAGAAAATGAACACCGCAAAAATTTTATGACTTTGCAAATATCCAACTGATATAACTTCCCTAAAATGACTCCACAGTGTCTTTTATTTTATAAGACAGAAAATGCTCATGCATTTAATCCATTGATATGGTGATGTTTGTGTAATTATCACTAATCTTTATCAATGTCACCATTTTTCTTTGAACATTTCTTGTCTGTCATTGCGTTACATTTTTTACCTGACAATCCAAATAGGATTGTGACACGTCATTGTGCTGGATTTTAATTTGTATCATCATTTAGCAGCTCGATAGAAGTTTTTATCGGCTAGTTTCATTTTTATTGTGCACGGATTATGTTCTGGAACATGTCTAACGACATCGCACGGCACATCCCTAACGGTAGTGTCAATGTACTTCTGGAATCTTTAATTTGCAAAAAGTATTTCAGAAAAAAATTAAGCATTCGATAGAATTATATTTGAGTGATAATGAAACATCTTAATTTATGCTATCGTCGTGCGTAGGCCATGATATTAGCATGTAAGAGTGCAATTTATGGAAGACAGCAATGACAATCTCTCAAAAAAGACGGCAATCCTCTCGTAGTATATTTCAGAGTTAGTAGTTTTCGTTGGTTATAGACAAAATTTATAGCATAACCAGATGAATTTATGAAATAGTGACATCAATATAACTTCTTATAACTATTTTAAAGACTACTTGATAAATTGAAAGGATTGCTTTTCCTAGCGATTACTTTTTTTCCAAATCAATACGCAACGTCGATGTCTCTATTGTGACGTCACGATAACGTCGGTTTTTTCGCCATTATTGGATTTCCCTTTACAGAAGTAATAAAAAAAATCTACCAATCACAAAGTCGGATTTAACATGAAAACAAAGAAAAAATTGTTATATGGACTTACAGTCGACAACAAATGATAATTTACGATCAATGCGTGCATCTTATCACACAAGGTGAAAACACGTACATGTACATTAATTCCTCTACCCACTGGTCAGGAATAATGCAACAGTCAATATGAATAAGAATATCCAATACAAAACTAAAAGGCAGATTGAATTAAAAATGCATTGTAAAACTAAAAACATTTCTTTTGGGTTTTATTACATCACAAAACAGCGTTGATGCCTTGCTTGTAGTTTAATTCTTGTAGAATGTGCGAGGAGGAGCGCCTTGATCCGGGCAGAGGAACAAATTACTAAAAACATTAGACCGTTATCACTAAGGAAATTATAGTATTAAATGCTAGCAGGAAAATTAGATAAAATCTTTTATATTGTTTTTTATTTGGAGAAAATAATATCCGACAAGGCAGATGTAAGGGTCTAGACACTTCAAAATTGATTATTGGTGCTTGTCGATTACGATGAACTTTTAGATAATTGTAGAATAAAATTATCGATATCTACGACCACTTTTCACCTGACAAAATAACACGCCTTTCATCAGATCAGTGTTCCGTACCAGATTATACACAGCAATTGCATTTAAAGTCAGACACATATTTTTAATACAAATCAATTAGTCGGTGGAGGCGATGGAACATAGTAACACGTCGACAAAGGCGGTTTTGGTTTACGAGCAGATCGCGTGGGCCACCGTGTCTTGTACGTGAGAACAACTCTATAGCTACTTCTTCATAACCACTACTAAGCTGGTTTATCATCAGCCACACTAATTCGGTTAATATCAGCACTAATCCGGTTGATGTCAACTGGCTTCTCAAAACCAGTTGTTGTCCTCGCTGCTTGCTGCAATATTCTCACACTTTCAACTGAAGCTACCATTTTATGCTCAGTTCATCCAACGCGATATCAGTATTATCTTCTGTTGCAGTTGATCGAATATGAGGTAAATACCACTGGTAAATCTTTAGTATAAACTGATCAAGTTAACTTGTCCAGCTGCTCTGTAGTATCCCTCATCATTGACATCATTTATTTAGTTATAATTATCGACCGTTTCATTAGAATCTCTAATCATTGACCTCATTTATCTAGTTATAATTATCTGCAGTATCCCTCATCATTGACATCATTTATTTAGTTATAATTATCTGTAGTATCCCTCATAATTGACATCATTTATTTAGTTATAATTATCTGTAGTATCCCTCATCATTGACATCATTTATTTAGTTATAATTATCTACCGTATCAGTAGTATCCCTCATCATTGACATCATTTATTTAGTTATAATTATCTGTAGTATCCCTCATCATTGACATCATTTATTTAGTTATAATTATCTACCGTATCAGTAGTATCCCTCATCATTGACATCATTTATCTAGTTATAATTGTCTGCAGTATCCCTCATAATTGACATCATTTATTTAGTTATAATTATCTGTAGTATCCCTCATCATTGACATCATTTATTTAGTTATAATTATCTACCGTATCAGTAGTATCCCTCATCATTGACATCATTTATCTAGTTATAATTTTCTGTAGTATCCCTCATCATTGACATCATTTATTTAGTTATAATTATCTGTAGTATCCCTCATCATTGACATCATTTATTTAGTTATAATTATCTGTAGTATCCCTCATCATTGACATCATTTATTTAGTTATAATTATCTGTAGTATCCCTCATCATTGACATCATTTATTTAGTTATAATTATCTACCGTATCAGTAGTATCCCTCATCATTGACATCATTTATCTAGTTATAATTATCTGTAGTATCCCTCATCATTGACATCATTTATTTAGTTATAATTATCTGTAGTATCCCTCATCATTGACATTATTTATTTAGTTATAATTATCTGTAGTATCCCTCATCATTGACATCATTTATTTAGTTATAATTATCTGTAGTATCCCTCATCATTGACATCATTTATTTAGTTATAATTATCTACCGTATCAGTAGTATCCCCCATCATTGACATCATTTATTTAGTTATAATTATCTGTAGTATCCCTCATCATTGACATCATTTATCTAGTTATAATTATCTGCAGTATCCCTCATCATTGACATCATTTATCTAGTTATTGTTATCTGTAGTATATCCCTCATCATTGACACCATTTATTTAGTTATAATTATCTGTAGTATCCCTCATCATTGACATCATTTATCTAGTTATAATTTTCTGCAGTATCCCTCATCATTGACATCATTTATTTAGTTATAATTATCTGCAGTATCCCTCATCATTGACACCATTTATTTAGTTATAATTATCTGTAGTATCCCTCATCATTGACATCATTTATTTAGTTATAATTATCTGTAGTATCCCTCATCATTGACATCATTTATCTAGTTATAATTGTCTGCAGTATCCCTCATAATTGACATTGACATCATTTATTTAGTTATAATTATCTGTAGTATCCCTCATAATTGATATTGACACCATTTATTTAGTTATTATTATCTGTAGTATCCCTCATCATTGACATCATTTATCTAGTTATTATTATCTGTAGTATCCCTCATCATTGACACCATTTATTTAGTTATTATTATCTGTAGTATCCCTCATCATTGACATCATTTATCTAGTTATTATTATCTGTAGTATCCCTCATCATTGACATTATTTATTTAGTTATAATTATCTGTAGTATCCCTCATCATTGACATCATTTATTTAGTTATAATTATCTGTAGTATCCCTCATCATTGACATCATTTATTTAGTTATAATTATCGACCGTTTCATTAGAATCCCTAATCATTGACCTCATTTATCTAGTTATAATTATCTGTAGTATCCCTCATCATTGACATCATTTATTTAGTTATAATTATCTGTAGTATCCCTCATCATTGACATCATTTATTTAGTTATAATTATCTGTAGTATCCCTCATCATTGACATCATTTATCTAGTTATAATTATCTGTAGTATCCCTCATCATTGACATCATTTATTTAGTTATAATTATCTGTAGTATCCCTCATCATTGACATTATTTATTTAGTTATAATTATCTGTAGTATCCCTCATAATTGACATCATTTATTTAGTTATAATTATCTACCGTATCAGTAGTATCCCTCATCATTGACATCATTTATTTAGTTTTAATTATCTGTAGTATCCCTCATCATTGACATCATTTATCTAGTTATAATTGTCTACCGTAATACGATAACAGGATACCATCGACAGTACTCCGCAGAGCTTGCGAGTCTTAAGATACCGGACATTACTCCGCATATTTCGCGAGTAATAAGATACCATGGACGTCGCAAAAATGTTCTGAACAATGTAAAAATAGAAACATATTACTCTAAATCACGTCGTGGAAGTCATTAGAAATTGAAACGCGGCCGACATTAAGTCGCCGTGAAAACCGTTATACATTGAAACGCGTCCGACATTAAGTCGCCGTGAAAGTCGTTAGACATCGAAACGCGACCAACATTATGTCGCCGTGAAAATCGTTAGACATTGAAATGCGGCCGACATTATGTCGCCGTGAAAATCGTTAGACATTGAAATGCGGCCGACATTATGTCGCCATGAAAGTCGTTAGACATTGAAAAGCGGCCGACTTTATGTCGCCGTGTAAATCGTTAGACATTGAAAAGTGGCCGACATAATGTCGCCGTGAAAGTCGTTAGACATTGAAAAGCGGCCGACATTATGTCACCGTGAAAGTCGTTAGACATTGAAAAGTGGCCGACATTAAGACGACGTAAAAGTCGTTAGACATTGAAACGCGACCAACATTAACTCACCGTGACAATACGTAGGTTTGTAGTAACTTAACAACTACATTTCCTAAATATACCTCTTTATCAGCAGACGATAGTCCCTTCAGTTCCTAATCATATTGCCTACCTATTAAACAACCAATAACCAGTTATCCCGATGTTATACTACCCTATCACCAGGAAAATGTTAGTTTGTCTGTCTACTATCGAGTAACCGGTATACCCCACAGTACTTAAATGGGTTTGGATAACTTGAATTAGAAATCGAGAATATAATATTATCCTAAAACAGACGAAAATAGTTTTAATGCTGTTTAACGTACAGTATATTCTTAGCCTAGCCTAGTAAACGGTATATTTTAGTAATAAGTTGATTTTTTTTGAAATAATGAACGTTTGGAATCAAACGATATTGTGGCTTGAACATGCATCGCAAATATGTCTGGCGCACTGGTGTGTTTCATTGGTGTATTTGTAGATGTTATGGTTAAAATCACACAAATAAATCATCAAGTCTAAGGAAGTAACACAATTTAACCGAAAGATACGGGTTTAATCTGTTTAAATGTTATATCTTTATATTAAACTTTAATTCGAATAAAATGAAATCAGTAAATTGAATTACATCACATCTTATGGTTGGTGGTTGTCTGAACCTACATGTAGGTACTGTTGAAGTTCGCTAGTACTCTAGGTATATAGACACTGACTGATTTCAGTATATATCTCCGGATTCTGTACCGACTGTAGCAGGCGACAAAAATTCAAAATAGGTCTTATCAAATATGTGATTACGAACAAGAGTCAAGGATAGCCTTCCTCTGTAAGGTCTACCCTACGAAAATCCAAGAATGCCAAACATAGTGATATGATCACCATCAAAGTTCCAACCAGTGGATGCTTCCTAGTAAATCATAAGAATTGTTCAACAAACATAATTCCATGTGAACGTTCCTTATTGAAGTCCTTATATCCCCGCTTAACAACGTGACAACGCAAATTGAAAACATCATCACGGAGGTTGAGGGTATTCAATCAAGTTCTGTCGAGTGTTTGCATTGCATTAACATGTACTTGACCAATGTCCTCGAGAGTAATCAGATTCCATATGACGCTTGTTGTGAGGGAGCAGGTCAAAAGAGTCGGCCATGCTGTCAGTTAATATGTACAGCGATCGATTTCAGCGCATTCTGTAGTGCGCCTCTTTGGCGATTTTATTAAGCAACTTTAACACACAAGCTCAGTCATTGGTCTGATAATTAGGTCGCCTGTCAGTAGTCCTTTTCAATCGCAAATAAGCAGTCATGACGCAAATGAATCAAAACTCCTTTGTGCCATTATCATAGAATATTAAAGGTAAAAATGACATTTATTATGATTTGGTGTCTGAAAAGAACAGGTAAAATCTTAAATTAATTATTGATTTCATATAAAAATCACAAGATCTCGTCACAACTTTCCCTTTCATAATCCAGATGATTTTATGAAGGTTATTCCATCATTCGTGTTACTGTAAAAAGGATGTTCATCACGCATTGTGTCCAGGTTGATAATGCTATAGGGGAAGGTTTTAGGAATGTATGCAAATTATGTTTTATGTTGATGGAAACCGGCCATATACACATATCCATTTTGACAGTGTTTATCATATGTAAATAATATGACATCTGAAAACAACTAATTGTGTTAGTATATAATTATATGCCTGCCATTGCCCTTTCGTTGTTACATTATTATACCAATATGTCATCAGCTTGGTGGACGGCCCAGACCAGAGTTTTATTACCTCCCATCGTCCCGTTATATATGTAATTCCCAGCTGTGGTCCTACAAAACACATAGAGAGATGTTCAGTATTACGTACACATCTTGTGGAGACATCTAATTGAATAACAAATTCTTCAAGGACACGAACCGCGAGCGAGCTAATTTCACGTTCATGCCATTTTAGGATTGAAGTAACACTCTTTCATAGTATTTCAAAGCTTTATTCGTGTTCTTATATTATATTATTTTTTGTCATTGAGTGAAATATGTGCTAATACAGGATTTCATATTCTATCATCGACTGGCCAAACTATGCACTAGATTTAAAGTGGATTATGAAGCCAATATAGTTCTCCTAATGCTATAGAATATATGTGTTTTTTCTTAACCATCATAGCACTGTTATATAATTACCTGCATTGTGGTCCCAATTCGTTCTGTGGAAGTATACCAACTGCCTTATCTGTTGTAGTAAAACACCTCAGTAAATAGCTCATTTAGACAGCACATCCGCCCTCCTAACACTGGTCTGATTCGGTACCGGACGAAAAATAAAACAAATGAGCAAATGCAATTTCAGTTTGAAAAACAATCGAACAAAATATAACTGAACTATGGACGAATAATGTCAGTTTTGTTTTAATTCTGGATATATTGTCGTTTACGGTCGGCTTTGTGAGTTATTGTACACCCCAAAAGAATATATCAGAACAATAGATAAAGCCTGCCTTGCGTTGCCATTGAGGAAAGTCTATATATGTATTATCATGATAAAAACATTACATAATCACGTTTTAATATTTAGTTTACTACAGGATTATATTTGGATACATAAATTAAATTATTATCTTTAGATACCAGTAATAAAATAATCTATAGTAGGTTTATTTACCTGGTATATTCTAATTAACAGTTGTGTCCAGATAAGTATTATGTATGTAAATTATGCCGTCTTTGATACGATATTCCGTGGTATTGACGTATAGTCAGACTATCAGTCTAATGAGCTAGTACATCCGTATTAAGTATAACCGGTGTGTACTTAGGGTACACATCAGACCGACTTAGACATACGGGGATTTCTCTTGTTCACTGTTTTCTGTTGTTTTATAATGTATGGTCTTATTAACAGTTGAGAGGCCAACCAGGAAAACAATAATTAAACGATCACGACGAGTCGGTAGGAAGGTTTAACACTCGTCAGTTTATACTCCTAGGGGAACAGTTGATGTTCTCTGAGGTTGTACCAGGTTTGTTATCACAGGAGGAGTAAAAAGGCAGTGACTGCTGAACGATGTGATTGTACTTAAGGCTGAAAGACAAGGATTTATCTCCAGAGAATGATCTGGCCTAAGTTACGTGATACATTGACATTTAAGAGCCAAATAAATGATTCAGTAAAACTCTTAAAAAACAACGTATTATAATAAAAAAGCGGCAATACAGAAGCAGAAAAAATAATAAAGCTTCAAAATACCTCAAAGTAGTAGACTGTCTTTGATGGAACTGTAGCATAAAGGGATATAGAAACACTTGCAAATCAATCCGAATTCCCCCGTCCATGATAAGTTTTGGACTGTGTAGCTGTTTAATTGTGCTTTATTAACTTGATGTGTTTCATTAAGCGCTAGGATCATTTTAGAATGTGTCCAGGTGTGGCGAAACCCAGACGTCCAGGTAACAAAAATCTGCCTCGAACTCGTTACCGAAAGGTTGAGTTTAGCAGTAAACATGTTTACCTAAAGGTTGAGTTTAGCAGTAAACATGTGATATAGATATCCCAAGCATTCGACCAATGGTGACCTGTTGATACAACTTGGGAAAAGGCCAAACAAATGAATAGCAAAACTAATTTAAAGAACATATATGAAATAGAAATGTTGTCATATAACAAAAATAAGTCTACAAAGACCCTGCTACATGAATAAACATTGCCTAAAAAGGTAAATGCAACACCTCCATTTGGTGCTTGCTACTGTGTAATTGACCTCAGTATAAAGAACATTTCTGCTATATCCCATAAGTGGCCTTTATAGACAGGTGTCCATGACCTACAATATTGGTAGTTATTTGACCCTAACAGGTTGGCATCACTTCCACACAATTGGATAAAATTGGACTATATGCCTTCTACCTATTCACAACCTCTTATCATTGTGGACAAAAGTTTCGAACCAAGCGTATTGGTCTCAAGGACGTTGAAAGTTTATTGTGATTAAATCAAACACGTTCCGACTTCTTCAGACGGAGATTGGGATTTAGATAAAGCGAAATTGGATTATTTTTTGGTGAAAGTTATTCGTCCTGTGATAGAATTTAACCCTGTAAAAGCATTCACATAGGATAATTGTGATGAAATCATCCATGGAGATCTCCGAACTATGGTCGGATCAAGCTCATCTTAGATTAATACGGTGGTGACCCTTCTGTCTATAGGGATCAAACACCTTGTCACTGTGACGCTGTGACTTTGATGTTTCATCCAAATGTTATTTATATAAGCGTGCTAGTATAGTTGATATCTTTTGTATCCAGTATTTTTTAACTAAGTCAATTGAACCTAGATCTAAAAAAATATAAAGTAAATTCCGGATGCAAGGACACAGCCTTAATATAGAAGCTGGGCGTTAGAGTAACATTCCCAGGAGTCAGAGATTATGTACAGTTTGTGATAAGAATGATGTTGAGGATGAGGTCCATTTTATTTTACTTTGTCTTGTATATTCTGATTTAAAATGGACTTATATCAAGCAGTATTATTGCCGACATCCAAGTGTTTACAAGCTAATAAAATTGTTTCCATGTAAAATTGTTAAAATATTAAATAAATTGAGTAAATATTTGTTTCATGCTTCGGAATTGAGGAAAAATCTCCACTCTGTTCAATATTGTAACGAAAGTGGACTTAACTGTTCATTTAGCTATTTAATCATTAATCAATGATTATTTATTTATTTTTGAAGCGTTCTTAATGACGCTCTATTTCGCTCGATACGCCTTAGTTCAATAGTGTATGAAATTTAAATCTTATTATCTCATGACATCACATATGTGGTGACGTCACCGATATATTCATTTTTTGTATTGTTCTTTCTTGATTAAAATGTCTGTAACGAGCCTACACGGTAATGGATTCTTTATGTGATTATTAGACTGGCTACCAGTCTCTAGAATATTAAACAAATCACTAAAAATTGGCTTTATTATTTTTGTCTCTACTACATGCCTGATTCTAGAACTAGGGGGAGATAAGCTAGTAAAGAGAAAGTCTTATCAACAACTTAGGGTCTGGTGGCCAGTCTATGTAATTATGTGTATGGGATTGTCCTCTGCCATCCTGTATATTATATGTGAACTTTTTATTATATTTAATTATGTATATTGCTGCCTATATGCTGTACTACATTTGGGTATCATTAAAATATTGACAAATCTTGAAAATCTTGTGACTCGATCAATGATCAAACAGCTACGAACACTTCAGTCAAGTCTGTCTTAAATAAGACACAAAATGATGTTTATTTCTTTTTGGTGTTTTATCTATAGACTATGAATGGGTTAGAAATAAAACAAACACAATCTCTGAAATGTGATTTGTAATAGAAGGCGATATCCGCCTTGCTGCAGTGTTAGTGTCAGATGAAATATTTGTGAATCTATCAACAATACTAATGATAATGCGCGAAACAATGTGAAAATAATCACACACGTAGATATCTACTTTTACTGTATCCAGACATGGGAAATAGGCACTTGCATTTTTATACTTGCGGTTGCACGTCCACACCTAGGTTAAACAAACAGACTATTGTGAATAATTAAACATATTCCGGTGTTTACCACTTCAAGGACTCCAAGAAAACATAGATGACAGATATCGATATATTTCTTATAAATGTCTTTGACAACTGTTTAAGAACATTAGGCGGTTTATACCTACAGTGGGTCCTCACTGATTCTGTCTCCATTAATCTTGTTCCCTCACTATCTAGCCGTCTAAACCAACGCCTTAGAGCTACTCCAATGCCCAGTCAGTTTTGCTAGAAAGGGAAGGATTATTAAAACTGAGGTTAAAGTGGATACATGCAATAGAGCTTTGAGATAAAAAATAGAATCGGGTTGACGCTATTCTCGTGGTTACGTTCATCCGTCGTCCGTTCGTCCGTCCGTCCTTCTGTCTGTTTTTTTTTTATCGCTATTCAACATTTACTATAAATCGTTAAAAGTCACCAACAACAGAGTGAAATTTTACCAAATTTGACATGAAGTATCATCGGTGTAAGGGCAACGATGTTTATATGAACAATGGCCATGGACCCCTAGGGGCCAAAGGGGCGTGGCTCAATAGAGCAATTTTGCATTTTTTTAATTCTTCTTCTAACAAACGAATGAAAGGGTTTGATTTACATGTTGTCTGCAACATCTTTGACTGAAAAATAATCACTTTTGTATAAATTAAGGATATGGGCTCCCAGGGCTGAAGAGCGGGGCATATTTACGGGAAAGAGAATATATTCTTTAAAATACTCCTCTGTAGGAATGAAGGGGTCTGTATCCGGTCTACATCATTCTTGTAATTGAGGTGAGAGGGAATCAGTGTTGTATAAATCAAGGGTATGGACCAATGGGATTGGAGGGGTGAAAAAAAGAACAATATTATTGAGTTTTAAAACTTACTTTCACTTCGTATGGGCCTCTTGTTTATTGTCACGCCTTGCCCTAATTCGATAACGGTCTGTCCAAATCAGAAAAGGGCTGATATTATACCTATAATTGAAACAAGCCATTGACCGCGCCCAACCGATACCACTTACATGTAGATGGATATACGCCATCTAGTCTAACAGCAGGCGACGAACATACATTGTATGACAACAGACGTCCGAAATTCTGGCTACGGTTACTATGGAAACGAGTTCGCTGTCAGTGTCACCGGAAGAGGGTGTTTCACCGCAAAAGTCATCATCTTTAATTGACAACTTCTTTTTGTTTACGACGTCATTCCATCGATCTATACCAATTATTAAATTATTGATCAAGATTTAGAAGCAGATTTTCTTTAGACAATTCAGTTTTTGTTAGTAACACAATGTCAGAAAGCCCAGTTAATGCAGAAAACCCAGTGTTACCATACAATATGACAAGCGTTAGCCACAATATCAAACACTTTACGGGTGATATAGCATAAAACGTACTCCAACATCCAAGGTTTGGCAATACACAACCATGAAGAACTTGAAGTGCATGATCGAAAAGTTTGTAATCATTGGCCAAAACTCGAAATGACAGTGTTAATATAGGCTATTCTATCAGTTAATACAATTTTCTTAATTTCAAAATCGGAAATCACAGGTAAAGCCTTTCACAGCGTTCGATATAGAAGAGCGATTTCACATGTCAATAGATGTAAACTAATTACTAGAACGACTGCTTTCGTTTTAACTACGGTGTGCCTGGCGAATATGATTGTCACGCTCAAAGAATTTAAAACAACATTACTGGGAATTGGAAAGTGGATAATGACCTGATGCAATATGTGGCTAGACCACAATAAATTGTGCACCAATAGCAGATCGCCAGACTAAACGGAAAATCCTGTCGCTGTTCCAATACACAAACACTCCGCTTACCACGTTATAGCTGATGGCAAAAATTGCAAAAGTGAAATTTGATCAAAGATTTAAATGAAATAGCACTATAGCACGCTAGGATCCCGGATGTGTTGGTAAAGAGGACAGCAAATCTTGTCAGTCCTTATCTCAGCCAGGCCGGGCTGCCTCGTCTGGCTCTAACATTAATGACGCGCTTCGTTTTATTGGGCGATTCCGTAATTTTCATTACACGGTCGCGATTTGCAAATTGAAAGCGAGGCGAGATGAAGTTTGTTTCGGCCATGATGGGGAAGTAAATTAAATTGACCAAATAGATATCACCGATTCTACCGGCCTCTGTTATAACTAGACATCTAACATAACGGTGACTGCAAAATCAGTATAGATAGTGATAATACACACTGTCCAATACAACTATGCAGCGAAAAACATTAAAAAGCTTTAGCTCACAATATTGTAATAACCAGTCTGTTTTCTATTTTATTTTGTGATTACTGAACGACATTTTTATGTTTCGATATCATTTTTTAATGTTGTTTTTAAATTGAGTTAAAATCTTTCACAAGATATGCAAAATGGCAAACAATTCCACGATGGCCAACCTATGCAATAGACTCGATCTCTGTTTGAAAGTTTTAATTCTATTAAAAAATAAGCATATCATTATATTGCTTACATGTAGGTTGACGATCGTTGAACCGTTGTTTGCCACACGCACAGGTCGTGTGAAAGATTTTAACTCGATTTCATCACCCAACACGACAAATGATTGAGGGAGAGGGGTGTGTTACAATTCACATGTGTTGAAGAGGGCTTCCTGTAAGTTAAGTAACGTGTGCCCATCTTGAATACAGTGTTTAAATCAACGGTCTCGGTAGATCTAAGGTAATTGTATTATTTCAGTGATTGTACCAGGACAATACATCTGACAAATGACGCCGATAAAACGCTACACAATACCAATACCACACTTTGACCAAACTTTGCCTCGGTTATACTTGATTTACTTTTACATTTATTAGAGTGTATGGAACCGTTGTTATATATGGTGTGCCCTTGTCTGGTGTCTTCGATTAGGTAGAACAACTCATGAACATGTTTTGTCGATTACCACTGAACATTATGGACACATAAGTAACGATTGCTGAAATTTGATACTTCTTACACTTGTAGCTATTGCAATAAACGAATACGGTCCCATTCAATTATACGCCTAAGGGATGGACTGGGGTGGGTGGATTTTAGTGTAACATGACAGTGGACACGTTCTTAACTTTCCACATTAACCCTATAATGTGGAGAATGTCTATACTTTTACATTTTGTATTTATATTTTTGTTGCTGTTTCATCAGATATAGCAAATACATGCATTGGCATTTTTCAGATCTGTCTATATGCTAACCGAGTGTTTACGTTCATGCTTCAACTAACGATTTAACACGAGTATGTTATTTTCATGGATGTGTCCTTTTGTACCACAGTACTTTTATTTCTAATTAATTTTCCATTTATTTTTAAACTGATTGACCTATATAACATGTACACGTGCTTTCACGGGGAAATTACGACACCTGTGTATTGTTTACTACACGTCTCGAGGTGTTGCTGGTTTCATCTGTCATGGAAATAGATAATAGGTGATATATACACAGTATCACCTATTAAGTGGCCACATGAAGGAAAATCCCTTTAGAAATCTATATCATACGTGCGCATATCGAAGACATACAGGTCACGTGTCCTATATACATATATAAATGCATTCAGCAGAATTTCTAATTTCAATTCCGAATTTATTACAAATTATTGCAAGAATTATTGCAAAAATATCTTTACAATATACAAAACCCCCATGTGTGCAATGTAACTTATTTACTCTACAAAATCATCGATCGTTGGTCGATACGTTATGGAGGCTTAATTCCTCTAGTATTGATTCGTGCCATTTCCGTCACACGTGCTGCCTACCAGGCATTAATACAGAATTTACAAATACTCGGATTTAACGTCAAGCCAGCTCATTATAATGACATCTTCTACACAGAAAACACTACAATCTGAAAGGCAGCAGGTTAATAATCTGTTAAACATAATGATGTATGTTAACAACATATTTAGGATAATTAACGTTTAGGATTCAAATATAAATGTATTTATCATTCGTTGAATTGATATTACCTATACATTAGGTTTGTGCTTATAAAATATGAGACAGTTGAAAGTGTCTACACAATAAAATTCAGTGGAAGGGAACAAACTCTTGCACGTGCTTTAGTTCGCTGTTGAACATTCCAGGGGAAGCAACCCATACAGCCTTCTTTAGAAACCTTTTCTCTATTAGGAGAATAGGGAAACAGACATAAATCAATGATGAACCATTTTTCATAACGAAAGAGATGTTTCGAGATGTACTCGGTTATCATGTGTCAAAGATAGTTTCAAGTTTAATAATATATAACATGGTTACATTAGATAGAGCACTGACATTCTGTATCTAATATAAGCTGTAACATATCATTGGCCTTCTACCTGACACTACTAAGCAGGTATCCCTCAATAGACCTATGCTAAGGTGTATGCTTTCGAGAAGATTAATCGAAAGTAAATACACCAACAATGACAGCTAACCTTCCGTATATGTATGAAAAGACTACCAATTCACGGCGAGATTAAGACGGTTAATCAATATTATCACTACCAAATAACCATTGATATTTGAATAAAGATAAACGCAAATAAGCGATAGGTATTTAAGTGAACCATGTGGACTTAATGGGCTGTGAAATTTGGTGGTGTCCCCGGGGCCTAACAGTGATGGCTACATTATAGAGACCCACCATCCTGTATCCGAATCTTATTTATTTAACACGGTGGAAAACTCCGAAATAATGTTACTTTAAATTATATACAATTCAACAAAAGGACATCAAGTTTGATTCATTTAGGGAACTTCAAAACGAAAAAAAATCCTTGCTATTTATTCCATTTGATGTCGTATGTCTGGTGTTCCTACCCTTACCAGCGAAGTGACTCGTAACACCAGTATACGGACGTGAAGATGGCTGTTAAGCTGGAACAGTTAGAATGTGTTGTGTGTTTATTCTATGGATAGGTTAGTGTATTCTAGCTGGCTAAATCGACACTCGTACACACCTATTGAAGCGTGGGGTCTTTAAACAACTTCTTCGAGGGTTCAATAGAAATATTGGATTTGACTCTTTATTCAAAACTTTCTTTTGTAATCTTCAAAATATTGCGATTTTGGTTCCACCTGGGTGCGTTCGAATTGGCGTAAAACAAAACGGCAACACCTCATTTCTGACCCCGGACTTCATTAGGCCTACGTCGCACACGAACGAGGATTGTGTTAAACCACCTAAATTTAAAAAAAACGGCGCAGTGATATTGTTTAACAAATGTGATGTGTTGTGTAAAACGTAAAGGAATGTAATCTTTAAAAAGGATAACGGATATCAGCGATACAATGGCATAGACGGCTCTATTGTTGGAGAGTTTCGGTTCGCTACGTGGCTAGAATTAGTTTAGGCACTGCATTAGATATGTTGGTCACCAAAATATATACGATGTCATATCTGGTGGTCATGGAGAATATCCACATCAACACGTAATCTGTGCGTGACGTTGTGTAAATGATGTGAATTTTGGTAGTTTTGTTTGACAGATATGTAAACTATCTTATGATCAACAAATTTTGTACCGTGTGAATTTATGTTGTGTGTAATGTTCTCACCAACGTCAGTTCGGCTGTGACGTCATCATGCAACAAGGAGCTCGTGGCGTTTTTCTCGCCACAACTGCAAACATACGCCAACGTCGCGAGAATGAACGGAAAAACTTACGGAGGAGAGTTACGGAACCATCCGATACTCCATCGGACAACGAAACTGACCGGGATCGACGAGCCCTTCGAACAGACCCAAATCTGGCCAAAATACTGGATAGGAAAAATAGGGCGAGGGCACAAGCAGCCAGAAATGCAACCTGGGCAGACATATTTAAACGTGTTACCGCCAAACGTATAGGACATCGTTTTAAAAAAGTGTTGGACGACAGTACCGAGTCGTCCTTCTCTCGCCCAAAACTAGATCATCATGAACTTGAGAAGGAGCAAGAGAAACTTAACAAAAAACCACGAAAACTCAAAAATATGGCAAAGGATGATCGCCTGGCACACTTCAAATTTTACGGTAAACTTTATAACAACATTTTGATGAATAAATCCTGTCTATAATTCATGGTACAAAACGTAGCTCACCTAGCCTGTACCTCTTTTAATTGATTTTGCATGTTCATATTAGGATATCTGCATATATTTCCATTTTACCTATAATAGAAGAAAAAACCTAGAAAATGCTCAAATGCAGTGTACTTGTGTATCGTTTTTTTTTCATAAGCTCAAATAACATAGATATATCATACAATAAAGTATTATAAAATATTGTAGAATGAAAATATGAACTTGATATCAATCTCAGGGATCCAGACTATTTCGTTTCTTGAACTATTACTCTTAATGCACTGTATATTACCCATGCAGCAGTAAAATCACTTTCCCCTTCACCTTCTTGTAAGCCACACTGTTAAACAAGGATCCAATTTAAAGTATATATCAGTTTTGCGGTGTTTTGAGCGTTCGGTTGAATTGCGGTTTTCTTTTGATGTATAATATTGCAGAATAGAAAAACAATACGAGTATATAGCATGTTGAAGAACGACGCTAAAAACACAGGAATTTGGCATGTATCTCTCCAAAGTTTTTCAAAACAAAGAATACATTTGGACCTTTTCACGATCCGTGTGGAATTCACTCTAATTTCAATTACATAGAAGGTATTTATACGGTAAATAGTTATATATATATATAGTAATTCAGTGTTAGAATGTTCAAACACAGACTAAATCTAAAATTCCGCCAAGCCCCTGTGCAAACTCGAGTTCAAAGGCAGATACTAATGTGGGCGAATGAGTGCTGTAATTATATATATGCGTTGAAGCTCTGTGCTCGGCTGTAACTATTTATCCAGACAGAGGAAAATCGTGGAGTTCAGCTTTAAACATGTATGTCTTACAGTCTGCTGATCTGGAAATATTTGTAATTCGTATTACATCGGTTGAAAGGACAGTTAATAAATGTTCCGTATTTCGCATTGGAAATATCTTGTGGAGATGTCACAATCGAACCTCTATTACATATTGACACATCATAAAAGATTGGGGATAATGAATAATATTCAATATTATAAAATGAATTTAGGAATTTACGGTAAGGTATCTTACATGTATGTCGAACGTCCCAGATGTTATTTCGAACGCCCCAGATAATATGTCGAGCGGTCGAGAGATGTAATGTCGAACGTCCCAGATGGTGTGTCCAATGCCCCAGATGTAATGACGAACGTCCCAGATGGTGTGTCGAATGCCTCAGATGTTATGTCGAACACCTTAGATGTTATGTCGAACGCCTCAGATGTTATTTCGAATGCCCCAGATGATATGTCGAGCGGTCGAGCGCTCCAGATGGTATGTCGAGCTGTCGAGAGATGTTATGTTGAACGCCCCAGATTACCGGTATGTCGAGCGGTCGGGATATGTAATGTCGAACACCTAAGATGTTATGTCGAACGCCCCAGATGTTATTTCGAACGCCCCGGATGGTATTTTGAACGCCCCAGATGCTATGTCGTACGCCCCAGATGGTGTGTCGAATGCCCCAGATGGTGTGTCGAGCGGTCGAGAGATGTTATGTCGAGCACTCGGATGTTACGATGAACGCTCGCGATGTTTTTTCGAACGCTCCAGTTGTTATTTCGAATTCTCCGGATGTTTTGTAAAGCGCTCGAGATAATTTAAATGAAATTAATACTGCGCATGTCTGAAATGTACCGCCGAAGGAACAGTACATGTACAACATAAAACAAATTGAGTATTTTGTAGAAAATGCATAGCGCGCGTTCTGTCCCCGCCCCAGGAGCTGTACATGTTAGTTACATATCTAATATGTTTAAGCTAGACAATATATGCAAACAACCAATCAATCATGGCCATATAATTGAAATGAATTATCCCTGCGCTGTTAATGTTGTTATCCTGCCAGCAGCCCAAGGGAGGTAATTCAGTGCAAAACACAGTGTAACTGCATAGTCATGGCAGTAAATTATCGCAGTGTTTGCTTTACTAGAGCAGATGACTTATGTCGATGTGGTAATATATTTTACAATTCATGGAAAGTCAATATCGGAACGTGTTATAAGGGTTAGCTCAATCTGGTAGAAATTTGCTCTTAAATGAATACATAACATTGAAAGTCCGAGTTCTGTGGGAGATGATGTATATTTTATAGGACATTAGATTGAATGTTTCAGTGATTACCAGGGGTGACATTCCAGTTTGAACACACATAAGATGAATGATGATACAAAATGTCAAATAATTACATAGATGTAAGCTGATTTCACATTATTAGTAATAAAAAAGACAGATTAATGAAAGTTCTTATATCGAGTAGAGTTTGGACGATTTAGGGTCTAGATCGGTAAAACATATACCTTTCAAAACGTCTAACATATAGAGGTATGGGTTTAAACATCGATAGCTTGTTTTCCTTTGCGTTTGAAGGTATGGGTACAGCGATTTTAGAAACGGGAAATTATATCACTCAACCAATATTTTCTTTGGTGCCAATATCGCCTTAAAGTACGTCGTCCGACATTTATCTTTATTTCAGGATTTCAGTTTTGCAATCATGTGTGAAAGCGGTGTATTGCTTGGCCTTCTCTAAATATATCCAGTTTTATTCTGGACTCCAACTGGTTATGAGATAAACTACATACAATTGTAAATAACACGCCGTACTTCTAGCAGTTCTCAGGCTACACGTGTGTTTTATACTTTGAACAGTACTCGAGTACTACTTCACAAATTGGGGTTTCAATTGAACGTGGTACTGTATGTTTTGAAATTGAAACGATATTGTTATTAGAGTTTCGTTTAGAAACCCTTTTTTAAGTTTCCAATCGCTTCATTAGTTGTATGGTATCTAACGAAGCTCTGGCAGGGGCATTGTTCGTTGTTAAAGGTGATGTAATTACGCCGGGCCTACCGGAATGTCATATCTCTACAATGTACACAGTAACTGAATAGAGAAGCTCTCTCTATGGTTTGATTCTTCATTCAAAAGGTTTAAAAAAAAAAAAAAAAAAAAAAACGATAGGTAAAGGATCAGTATGTGAAGAAACGTTTGAACATACAATTTGAAAGCCTATTATTATGATGCCGTTTAAAATACCTTTCGGGTACGATCAAAAAGGAAATTGTGATTTACAGAAAAAAGTTAGATATCTATCTTGGTATCAGTGTGATAGACTCCAGTTCTCTTTGCAGTAAAATATAACTGTCACAAAATGATACCATCGTTTAAAATAGGGAAATTTTGATATCTGTTGTATTCAGCTTTATATGTTCTGTTGTATTCAGCTTTATATGTTCTGTTGTATTCAGCTTTATATGTTCTGTTGTATTCAGCTTTATATGTTCTGTATTCAGCTTTATATTTTGATATCTGTTGTATTCAGCTTTATATGTTCTGTTGTATTCAGCTTTATATGTTCTGTTGTATTCAGCTTTATATGTTCTGTTGTATTCAGCTTTATATGTTCTGTTGTATTCAGCTTTATATGTTCTGTTGTATTCAGCTTTATATGTTCTGTTGTATTCAGCTTTATATGTTCTGTTGTATTCAGCTTTATATGTTCTGTTGTATTCAGCTTTATATGTTCTGCTTTTGATATGTTCTGTTGTATTCAGCTTTATATGTTCTGTTGTATTCAGCTTTATATGTTCTGTTGTATTCAGCTTTATATGTTCTGTTGTATTCAGCTTTATATGTTCTGTTGTATTCAGCTTTATATGTTCTGTTGTATTCAGCTTTATATGTTGTATTCAGCTTTATATGTTCTGTTGTATTCAGCTTTATATGTTCTGTTGTATTCAGCTTTATATGTTCTGTTGTATTCAGCTTTATATGTTCTGTTGTATTCAGCTTTATATGTTCTGTTGTATTCAGCTTTATATGTTCTGTTGTATTCAGCTTTATATGTTCTGTTGTATTCAGCTTTATATGTTCTAACTGTGAATCTTACGGTAACCCATCCTAATCTCAACAGATCAGTACTTTACATGAACACTATAAAAATCAAAGAGAGACAACTCGACTATTCTTCAAGCTAAGTGTCGAGTATCATTACATAGAAGAAGTTAGCTCCCCTATACAGTTATTTCCGCTGAAGCAGTACGTTCCCTGGGAGTGGTGCCGATTTCAGCATGACATCGATTTCCTCACGCGAGACAGTACAAAGAATGAATTGCCACATACGTGTAAAATCGATTGTGTATGCGCGTGAATTGTTTACATAAACCAGACTCGTTATATTTGAATATAAAATATTCAGCGTTGCTTTTCATTCTTCAAACAATGTCGTACGCATAACTGATTGATATCGATTGTTGTGCATACACGTTTATTGAACCCCATATATCGTATGATTAGGTGATATAACTCTCTGATTGACGGTTTCACACAAATTCAAATTTATCTATAATGTTGATTCAGTGCAATTTTCAGCTTTAGTCATGAGACGAAATCTAATATTTTTGAAATGGTGATCACTGCTTCAAATTGCCTGTGTCAAATTTGAGAAGACATTTAGACTTGACAATGACTATGTATATACAACCAACAGTACAGTCTCCGATATAAATATTGACTTTTCACTCACGAGTATTTGTAAGAGTTGTTACTTATAAAAATCTGATAGCAGCCATTTCCGATTGTAATAAATACCTCAATATTTGGATACTATTGATACATTTTATTGTAGATTATATTGATTTTGACTATTTTTGCTTCGGAGTAAGAACTAATTATTTACAATATGTAGTATTTTTTACTCATACCGTATATACCATAACAGTGTACCCTTTATGCTATTCCAGTACATATTGTGACGCCATATTGTCTTTTACAAGTGTCACGTGATCATTTCATCGCTGGTGATAGGATGTTCTTTTTCTGCCACTTGAATCGAAACAACAAAATATATGTACATGTAGCTCCCACAAAATATCAATATATTTTTATTTAACACTGCTCACGGTACACTTTAGCAAGCACGAGTCTACCGATGGTGTTAGTACATATGTAAAGTATTGATCAAAACTCCGTTAGCATTCATAAAGGAACCGGAAAGTCAGCTGATTCTGCTGCACTCTGTTAACATGCACACACGACTGATGAGGCTGTGGGTTATATGTGCGTTTGAATCCAATGTGATATCGCTCGTTGTCTACCGGAGAGTCAGAATGGTTACCACGGCGAATTATCTTGTATCTTAATGTTTGTAGATAGTTACGCTAGTTCAGCTTTATTGGTACATGCATATCCAAATTGTACATGACTAGAACTCTAACTCTCCCGGACTGTGTACCTGTGGAAATCAACAACAGTACCACCAGGGAAAATTAATCGAAATAAGATTGATTTAAAATAACATATCAATTTGTTTGTTTACGTAATATAACCGATGGCTATGAGATTATAAAATAAAATTGGGTAACAAATCCTACACTTTAGTTAGCCGATCTATTACATGTATACATATCATTGGTTATTTGGTTTTGAAGATATTGACAATGAGGCTTGTACCGTTCATTGCTTTCTATGTTTAATAGTGTCGGTCTCGTCGTGCAATATTGGCAATTTCTAAATGTACGTTGTCTTTAAAATGCCGTGGATCCATATATTTTATAGCCTAAATATTGTTTAGATGAACATAGTATTGAATGAAAACAGTAACATTTAAAGATGGATGTGAAACCTGTATTGATGTTTTGTCTAGTTTAATGCTGCTGAAAGGAAACTTTATTTTCCTCCAAGCACACTAGTTTTCACGGAATTGAATTGTACTTGGCGGTCGTTATAAGTAACTTTAGACTAAAGTTCAAAATATTTGCCATGTTATCACAAGCTCAGTGTTGACTTATGTTTCCGTATTATGATGCCTGTATGTATTTAAAGCGGTATCTTCCTCCCTAAATTTAATAAGACCAAAACGACCTACGAAATTGTAACGTAATTTTCGGCTATAAGACGGTATTAAACTAAATCTACTTTCCTTTTCAAAATATCCACCCATCCATTCACTAAGTAGCCAACCAATGTGTAACTTAAAACATTAGCTCCTCTTCCCTCCACTTTTCTGACCAATCCTGTTTATGAAGTGAACCGTGGCCTTTGTGAAAACATTACAAAATGTAATATTTCTTTATGCCATATTCCTTAGACATGTTGATGATACAAAGTATGAAATTTCACATCAAATATAATCTATCCAATCACCAATGATCACGCTTTCACTTTGTTCATGTGTGGATTTTTAATGTGGATTGTATAATAAGGAAAGTAGTCAAGAAAAATTATATGTGTTCTTTATATATGACATTGCGTTGTCCATAAACTAGTGCAACAACTTGTGGTAACGTTTACTAAACAACACCCAGTTAATTACACACCTGTGTAACAGATTCCGTATCTAACAAACTATTACGAAGTGGCTTTGATCGAAATATGTTAACTCGATAGCGTCATATGGTGTAATTTGACATATAGTGATAGCTTCCAAATGTAACGAGACATTACATATCAGTTGAAGTCAGGGGAAAGGTTGTATATACTCAGGGGAATGGTGGTATATACTCAGGGAATGGTAGTATATACACAGGGGAATGGTAGTATATATTCAGGGAAATGGTATTATATACTCAGGGGAATGATATTATATACTCAGGGGAATGGTAGTATATACTCAGGGAATGGTAGTATATACTCAGGGGAATGGTAGTATATACTCAGGGAATGGTAGTATATACTCAGGGGAATGGTAGTATATACTCAGGGGAATGGTAGTATATACTCAGGGGAATGGTAGTATATACTCAGGGAATGGTAGTATGTAATCAGGAATGGTAGTATATACTCAGGGGAATGGTAGTATATAATCAGGGAAATGGTAGTATATACTCAGGGGAATGGTAGTATATACACAGGGGAATGGTAGTATATACTCAGGGAAATGGTATTATATATTGAAGGGAATGGTGGTATATACTCAGGGAATGGTAGTATATACTCATGGGAATGGTAGTATATACTCAGGGGAATGGTAGTACATGTATATACTCAGGGGAATGGTAGTACATGTATATACTAAGGGGAATGGTAGTACATGTATATACTCAGGGGAATGGTAGTATATACTCAGGGAATGGTAGTATATACTCATGGGAATGGTATATACTCATGGGAATGGTAGTATATACTCAGGGGAATGGTAGTACATGTATATACTCAGGGGAATGGTAGTACATGTATATACTAAGGGGAATGGTAGTATATACTCAGGGGAATGGTAGTATATACTCATGGAAATGGTAGTATATACTCAGGGGAATGGTAGTACATGTATATACTCAGGGGAATGGTAGTATATATTGAAGGGAATGGTGGTATATACTCAGGGAATGGTAGCTATACTCAGGGGAATGGTAGTATATACTCGGGGAATGGTAGTATATACTCAAGGAATGGTGGTATATACTCAGGAGAATGGTAGTATATACTCAGGGAATGGTAGTATATACTCAGGGGAATGGTAGTACATGTATATACTCAGGGAATGTTAAAAATTGAGCTTACCGTGTCCTTTTTTGGTTTAAAACTGAAGTTTTCAACAAAGTTTTTAACTACAGGGATCATGCGGAAAACATTGTAAACTGTACGAGAAAAAAAATCGGGATTTCGTTTTGGTTGTTAGCCGAGCACGCGTTGAACATGCGCAATGAGTGATTTTACGGACTTAGATTTTATCTGTAAACACAAGTACACGTGTGGTTTACGATGGTGACGATTCGAATTAATAATATACTACCATTCCCCTATATTTTTTTTCTTTTCTCGGGGGTTTCACCCCCGAACCCCCGTCGGCTCTTCGAAGCGGTGATTCAAAATGGCGACATGTTTACATGACCCCTAGCAACCTCTGACATGCGCACTGATTATTATGTTTCTAAACTTCCGGGGTCCGCTATACTAGAAATTTCCCTGGTAGTATATACTCAGGGGAATGATAGTAGTATACTCAGGGGAATGATAGTATATACTCAGGGGAAATGGTAGTAGACTCAGGGGAATGGTGGTATATACTCATGGGAATGGTGGTATATACTCAGGAGAATGGTGGTATATACTCAGGGGAATGGTGGTATATACTCATGGGAATGGTGGTATATACTCAGGGAAATGGTGGTATATACTCATGGGAATGGTGGTATATACTCAGGGGAATGGTGGTATATACTCAAGGGAATGGTGGTATATACTCAGGGAAATGGTGGTATATACTCATGGGAATGGTGGTATATACTCATGGGAATGGTGGTATATACTCAGGGGAATGGTGGTATATATTCAGGGGAATGGTGGTATATACTCAAGGGAATGGTGGTATATACTCAAGGGAATGGTGGTATATACTCAGGGGAATGGTGGTATATACTCATGGGAATGGTGGTATATACTCATGGGAATGGTGGTATATACTCATGGGAATGGTGGTATATACTCAGGGGAATGGTGGTATATACTCATGGGAATGGTGGTATATACTCATGGGAATGGTGGTATATACTCATGGGAATGGTGGTATATACTCATGGGAATGGTGGTATATACTCAAGGGAATGGTGGTATATACTCATGGGAATGGTGGTATATACTCATGGGAATGGTATTATATACTCAGGGGAATGGTAGTATATACTCAGGGGAATGGTGGTATATACTCAGGGGAATGGTAGTATATACTCAGGGGAATGGTAGTATATACTCAGGGGAATGGTAGTATATACTCAGGGGAATGGTAGTATATACTCATGGAAATGGTATTATATACTCAGGGGAATGGTGGTATATACTCAAGGGAATGGTGGTATATACTCAAGGGAATGGTGGTATATACTCATGGGGAATGGTGGTATATACTCATGGGAATGGTGGTATGTACTCATGGGAATGGTGGTATATACTCATGGGAATGGTGGTATATACTCATGGGAATGGTGGTATATACTCATGGGAATGGTGGTATATACTCATGGGAATGGTGGTATATACTCATGGGAATGGTATTATATACTCAGGGGAATGGTAGTATATACTCAGGGGAATGGTATTATATACTTAGGGGAATGGTAGTATGTACTCAGGGGAATGGTATTATATACTCATGGGAATGGTAGTATATACTCAGGGGAAATGGTAGTATATACTCAGGGGAATGGTAGTTATACTCAGGGGAATGATAGTATATACTCAGGGGAATGGTAGTATATACTCAGGGGAATGTTAGTATATACTCAGGGGAAATGGTAGTATATATTGAAGGGAATGCTGGTATATACTCAGGGGAATGGTAGTATACTCAGGGGAATGGTAGTATATACTCAGGGGAAATGGTAGTAGACTCATGGGAATGGTGGTATATACTCAGGGGAATGGTGGTATATACTCAAGGGAATGGTGGTATATACTCAAGGGAATGGTGGTATATACTCAGGGAAATGGTGGTATATACTCATGGGAATGGTGGTATATACTCATGGGAATGGTGGTATATACTCATGGGAATGGTGGTATATACTCATGGGAATGGTGGTATATACTCATGGGAATGGTGGTATATACTAAAGGGAATGGTGGTATATACTCATGGGAATGGTGGTATATACTCATGGGAATGGTATTATATACTCAGGGGAATGGTAGTATATACTCAGGGGAATGGTGGTATATACTCAGGGGAATGGTAGTATATACTCAGGGGAATGGTAGTATATACTCAGGGGAATGGTAGTATATACTCAGGGGAATGGTAGTATATACTCATGGGAATGGTATTATATACTCAGGGGAATGGTGGTATATACTCAAGGGAATGGTGGTATATACTCATGGGAATGGTGGTATATACTCATGGGAATGGTGGTATATACTCATGGGAATGGTGGTATATACTCATGGGAATGGTGGTATATACTCATGGGAATGGTAGTATATACTCAGGGGAATGGTAGTATATACTCAGGGGAATGGTATTATATACTTAGGGGAATGGTAGTATGTACTCAGGGGAATGGTATTATATACTCATGGGAATGGTAGTATATACTCAGGGGAAATGGTAGTATATACTTAGGGGAATGGTAGTTATACTCAGGGGAATGATAGTACATACTCAGGGGAATGGTAGTATATACTCAGGGGAATGTTAGTATATACTCAGGGGAAATGGTAGTATATATTGAAGGGAATGCTGGTATATACTCAGGGGAATGGTGGTATACTCAGGGGAATGGTAGTATATACTCAAGGGAATTATAGTATATACTCAAGGGAATGATAGTATAAACTCCGGGGAATGGTAGTATATATTTAGGGGAATGGTAGTATATACTCAGAGGAATGGTGGAATACTCAGGGGAATGGTAGTATATATGGTGATATACTCATTGGAATGGGAGTATACTCAGAGAAATGGTGGTATACTCAGGGGAATGGTGGTATACTCAGGGGAATGGTAGTTATACTCAGGGAATGGTTGTATACTCAGGGGAATGGTGGCATACTCATTGAAATGGTAGTTATACTCAGGAGAATGGTAGTAATATTAGGGGAATGGTAGTATACCCAGGGGAATGGTAGTATATACTCAGAGGAATGGTAGTATATACTCAGAGGAATGGTGCTATACTCAGGGGAATGGTAGCTATACTCAGGGGAATGGTATTATATACTCAGGGGAATGGTAGTATATACTCAGAGGAATGGTAGTATATAATCAGGGAATGGTAGTATACTCAGGGGAATGGTAGTATATACTCAGAGGAATGGTAGTATATACTAAGGTGAATGGTGGTGTATACATGTACTCAGGGGAATGGTAGTATATTATCAGGGGAATGGTAGTATATAATCAGGGAATGGTAGTATACTCAGGGGAATGGTAGTATATACTCATGGGAATGGTAGTATATACTCCGGGGAATGGTGTTATACTTACGGGAATGGTGGTATATAATCAGGAAAATGGTGGTATACTCAGGGGAATGGTAGTACATGTATATACTCATGGGAATGGTAGTATATACTCAGAGAAATGGTGGTATTATCAGGGGAATATTTGTATACTCAGGGGAATGGTAGTTATACTCAGGGGAATAGTAGTATACACAGGGGAATGGTGTTATACTCAGGAGAATGATAGTTATACTCAGAGGAATGGTACATGTAGTATATACTTTGGGGAATGGTAGTATATACTCAGAGGAATGGTAGTATACTCAGGGGAATGGTAGCTATACTCAGGGGAATGGTGGTATATACTTAGGGGAATGGTAGTTATACTCAGGGGAATGGTGGTATACTTAGATGACTATGTCTTTTTAAAATTTGACGTTATATTCATAAACACACGATGTCACTACCAGTACCTGCTTACAATTTCGGATGCAAATATTTAAAATAGAATTGAATACAAAACTTATTTTTGGAAATATTAAGGTATTCATTGAACAGATAACTGCTCCTTATCAGCCCCTTGCGGGTAATACTTTTGTTAAGATATGGTGGTACTGTAGTGTTAGATACTCAGGCATGATCTATAGACATCCACATAGTAATTTCCGTGCCGGTATCTATAGTGGTATGGTAGTGTAATTGATTATTCCCACAGCAGTCAGAGACCAATACCGTCAAACCCACCCAAACGTGGCCGACGTCCCAACACGCACAAAGCAAGTGAAATTACATTGGAAAACTTTGAATTGATCCAAGTGCATGTTACAATGTACATAGAAATAACACCAAATTTTAATGTGCTCAAAAAATGTTGCATCATGGTTTCATATTTTCATATTTTTGATTTATGTAAGTTTACCCCGAAGCAACGAAATAATTTATCATTTAGAATGATAAATGATAGTGTTAGAATGACAAGTATAAGTAACGATTGACACACGTATAAGATAATTTGAAAAAAGAAATCAGAGCAATGAACCTTAAGAAATTACAAATTTCATTTTACCGAAAAAAGTGAATGTACACATATAATATTATTTACAATGGTCTGCTTTGTATCTCGAAGCGTTCTAGACACTTGCTTTGTCCGAGCTACTATTCCTGTCGAGAATTCCACTTGGAATTATAGCACTTGGAGACCCTACGTCCCACGGGACTCCGTAATATCCACGACCATTTACAGTGGACATTAGTTATTGATACAGAAGACTCAATTCATGACTCCTATTCTGACCTCGTCTGTTCCGACTTAATACAATGACAGTAAATATATATCAAATCACCGAGTAGCACCGGAAGTCACGGTAACTATGTTGAAAAATAACATACAATGTTGGACTTAGCAGCAGCATATAGGTACAGTACTGTTCAGGCGATAGAATAATTTCAAAAATATCAGCTAAATTAACTAACTAAAGTAGAGAATGTGTACAGATTGTTAGCATGATAATGGGCAATCCTGGGCCAAGGATTCTATTTAGAATTTAAGCTTTATAATACAGCTGTCAAAACACAAAGGCCAAAGAAATACGGTTCATTTATGTTTATTTAGTTGATTTAGAAAGTGAATGTTAATACAAGTGATAACAGGAGTCTTGCGACAATGTAATATTTGTTATACGTTGTATAACACCAAGCTTACGTAATTAAGGAACCGCCGCTATCTATGATAATAATACACAATGTTTCCATCGACACTGGGTCTTCCTTTATTTTCAAGTTGTTCGACGTGTTCTCGCGATCGTGGGGAAAAATGAACTAATCAGCTGATTAAGTATAGTTGGTCATAGAACTGCGCTTTCCTTCCACTGGAATGTGACAAACCACGCCGAGATATTTTTATGGTGTTATATTTGTGTTTACACGTGACAATTATCTGTGTCTCATGAAAACGTCGAAGTAAAAATGTTAACTGTCACAGCAATACGCTAAAACTATCATGTGTTGATCTCTGCATCTCCTACTCCTCCAATAGCGTGCTGTAGCATGCATATGGTGTCCCAGAGAGTGGGTATATTGATTCTGGTTTTGATGCAGAGAGAACAGAGCGGGTCAAACTACCATCTACACAGAAAACATAAAGCTATTCGCCAATCGTCTACATTTGGGAGCCCACACCACAGCCGTTATGGGCTCGCTGATGCCAATAACGTGGCGGACGGATGTAGAGAGTTATGGAGAGGGGAGGGAGAGGGCACACCATCACGGACATGCAACACAGACATGTATGGAGAGTCAGTGGATTCACTAGGCCTTCCCATGTCCCTTCGAAGTACCTAATTAGCCAGATCCACATTGTTCTTATATATAGTAGACTCTGCATTCTTCAAGATATACGGCGTTAATGCCATTCCGGCGTCTTTTCTTACTCCCTTTCTTATCCTGCCTGTATACAGTCGTAGACTCTTCCAATACACATTCCAATTTTCTTTAAAAAGTTTGAGTTGAATAGATACTGATTATCCATGTATTACGCCATCATGATATTACTCGAAAACAATTAATTAGTATTCTTATGGAATTTCTCATTAGTGATCTAACAATGATCATCTCAATTAAAGAGAAGCAATATCTATATGTACAAATGAAATTCAAATTATATAACCATTTCTCCCATGCTTTCGTGCCACGTCGACATTATTTTACAATCCAACCTTGCCTTATGTTGGCTTGATTCCCAACGTGTTGAGATAGTAGAATAGAACTGGACAATATTTCATTCGAGAATATTGGCCGAGTAACAAAATGGGAGTAACTGTAGTTAGGCTGTTAAAGTCACTCAAACGATGGTATTATGTACGAGGGACGTTCTTCTTCCTGCCTATTCTCAAAACTAAGTGGGGAAAAAAGAGAGATAACATCTTGAATCGAATACTCAAATACTTCGAAGTTTGATCATTTTTCGTCGGGTTAATAAAGTTTGATTGTATCCATCTACAATGTGCCAAATAAACTCAACAAATCTATTTTGTGTTGCATGTATATGTATGTTATACGAAAGCACTCAATCTCTCGCATATCAAACGATTGTATCTAAACGGTTCACTTTTATTAAGATATTAAGCATTGCATTGTTGTTGAAAATATAATTACTTACAACTATATATGTTATGGAGCAGATGATGTTTAGATGGAATGATATATTCTAAGTACCACTGTCAACATCAACATAAATCCAGTGGACAGATACTACCAGAGTAAAGTTTAACTACATTTATAATGATGTGAATGATATATTCTAAGTAACACTGCCAACATCAACATAAATCCAGTGGACAGATACTACCGAGTACTGTTTAACTACATTTATAATGATGTGAATGATATATTCTAAGTAACACTGTCAACATCAACATAAATCCAGTGGACAGATACTACCGAGTACTGTTTAACTACATTTATAATGATGTAAATGATATATTCTAAGTAACACTGTCAACATCAACATAAATCTAGTGGACAGATACTACCGAGTACTGTTTAACTACATTTATAATGATGTGAATGATATATTCTAAGTAACACTGTCAACATCAACATAAATCTAGTGGACAGATACTACCGAGTACTGTTTAACTACATTTATAATGATGTGAATGATATATTCTAAGTAACACTGTCAACATCAACATAAATCCAGTGGACAGATACTACCGAGTACTGTTTAAACTACATTTATAATGATGTGAATGATATATTCTAAGTAACACTGTCAACATCAACATAAATCCAGTGGACAGATACTACCGAGTACTGTTTAACTACATTTATAATGATGTGAATGATATATTCTAAGTAACACTGTCAACATCAACATAAAATCCAGTGGACAGATACTACCGAGTACTGTTTAACTACATTTATAATGATGTGAATGATATATTCTAAGTAACACTGTCAACATCAACATAAATCCAGTGGACAGATACTACCGAGTACTGTTTAACTACATTTATAATGATGTGAATGATATATTCTAAGTACCACTGTCAACATCAACATAAATCCAGTGGACAGATACTACCGAGTACTGTTTAAACTACATTTATAATGATGTGAATGATATATTCTAAGTAACACTGTCAACATCAACATAAATCCAGTGGACAGATACTACCGAGTACTGTTTAACTACATTTATAATGATGTGAATGATATATTCTAAGTACCACTGTCAACATCAACATAAATCCAGTGGACAGATACTACCGAGTACTGTTTAACTACATTTATAATGATGTGAATGATATATTCTAAGTAACACTGTCAACATCAACATAAATCAGTGGACAATACCGAGTGATGTGAATGATATATTCTAAGTACCACTGTCAACATCTACTGTTTAACCGATACATTTAACTACATATATGATGTGAATGATATATTAAGTATTCACTAAGTACAGAACTGGTCTAACTACATTACTCACTGTCAACATCAACATAAACAGTGGACAGATACTACCGAGTACTGTTTAACTACATTTATAATGATGTGAATGATATATTCTAAGTAACACTGTCAACATCAACATAAATCCAGTGGACAGATACTACCGAGTACTGTTTAACTACATTTATAATGATGTGAATGATATATTCTAAGTACTACTGTCTACATTGGACAGATACTACCGAGTACTAATACATGATGAAATGATATATTCTAAGTACCACTGTCAACATCAACATAAATCCAGTGGACAGATACTACCGAGTACTGTTTAACTACATTTATAATGATGTGAATATGAATGATATAATTATAAGTACCACTGTCAACATCACATAAATCCAGTGGACAGATACTACCGAGTACTGTTTAACTACATTTATAATGATGTGAATGATATATTCTAAGTAACACTGTCAACATCAACATAAATCCAGTGGACAGATACTACCGAGTACTGTTTAACTACATTTATAATGATGTGAATGATATATTCTAAGTACCACTGTCAACATCAACATAAATCCAGTGGACAGATACTACCGAGTACTGTTTAACTACATTTATAATGATGTGAATGATATATTCTAAGTACCACTGTCAACATCAACATAAATCCAGTGGACAGATACTACCGAGTACTGTTTAACTACATTTATAATGATGTGAATGATATATTCTAAGTAACACTGTCAACATCTACATAAATCCAGTGGACAGATACTACCGAGTACTGTTTAACTACATTTATAATGATGTGAATGATATATTCTAAGTACCACTGTCAACATCAACATAAATCTAGTGGACAGATACTACCGAGTACTGTTTAACTACATTTATAATGATGTGAATGATATATTCTAAGTACCACTGTCAACATCAACATAAATCCAGTGGACAGATACTACCGAGTACTGTTTAACTACATTTATAATGATGTGAATGATATATTCTAAGTAACACTGTCAACATCAACATAAATCTAGTGGACAGATACTACCGAGTACTGTTTAACTACATTTATAATGATGTGAATGATATATTCTAAGTAACACTGTCAACATCAACATAAATCCAGTGGACAGATACTACCGAGTACTGTTTAACTACATTTATAATGATTGTGAATGATATATTCTAAGTACCACTGTCAACATCAACATAAATCCAGTGGACAGATACTACCGAGTACTGTTTAACTACATTTATAATGATGTGAATGATATATTCTAAGTACCACTAACATCAACATAAATCCAGTGGACAGATACTACCGAGAGTACTGTTTAACTACATTTATAATGATGTGAAATGATTATATTCTAAGTACCACTGTCAACATCAACATAAATCCAGTGGACAGATACTACCGAGTACTGTTTAACTACATTTATAATGATGTGAATGATATATTCTAAGTACCACTGTCAACATCTACATAAATCAGCAACATCACATAAATCAGTGGACAGATACTACCGAGTACTGTTTAACTACATTTATAATGATGTGAATGATATATTCTAAGTACCACTGTCAACATCAACATAAATCCAGTGGACAGATACTACCGAGTACTGTTTAACTACATTTATAATGATGTGAATGATATATTCTAAGTACCACTGTCAACATCAACATAAATCCAGTGGACAGATACTACCGAGTACTGTTTAACTACATTTATAATGATGTGAATGATATATTCTAAGTAACACTGTCAACATCAACATAAATCTAGTGGACAGATACTACCGAGTACTGTTTAACTACATTTATAATGATGTGAATGATATATTCTAAGTAACACTGTCAACATCAACATAAATCCAGTGGACAGATACTACCGAGTACTGTTTAACTACATTTATAATGATGTGAATGATATATTCTAAGTACACTGTCAACATCAACATAAATCCAGTGGACAGATACTACCGAGTACTGTTTAACTACATTTATAATGATGTGAATGATATATTCTAAGTAACACTGTCAACATCAACATAAATCCAGTGGACAGATACTACCGAGTACTGTTTAACTACATTTATAATGATGTGAATGATATATTCTAAGTACCACTGTCAACATCAACATAAATCCAGTGGACAGATACTACCGAGTACTGTTTAACTACATTTATAATGATGTGAATGATATATTCTAAGTAACACTGTCAACATCAACATAAATCCAGTGGACAGATACTACCGAGTACTGTTTAAACTACATTTATAATGATGTGAATGATATATTCTAAGTAACACTGTCAACATCAACATAAATCCAGTGGACAGATACTACCGAGTACTGTTTAACTACATTTATAATGATGTGAATGATATATTCTAAGTAACACTGTCAACATCAACATAAATCCAGTGGACAGATACTACCGAGTACTGTTTAACTACATTTATAATGATGTGAATGATATATTCTAAGTACCACTGTCAACATCTACATAAATCCAGTGGACAGATACTACCGAGTACTGTTTAACTACATTTATAATGATGTGAATGATATATTCTAAGTACCACTGTCAACATCAACATAAATCCAGTGGACAGATACTACCGAGTACTGTTTAACTACATTTATAATGATGTGAATGATATATTCTAAGTAACACTGTCAACATCAACATAAATCCAGTGGACAGATACTACCGAGTACTGTTTAACTACATTTATAATGATGTGAATGATATATTCTAAGTAACACTGTCAACATCAACATAAATCCAGTGGACAGATACTACCGAGTACTGTTTAACTACATTTATAATGATGTGAATGATATATTCTAAGTACCACTGTCAACATCAACATAAATCCAGTGGACAGATACTACCGAGTACTGTTTAACTACATTTATAATGATGTGAATGATATATTCTAAGTAACACTGTCAACATCAACATAAATCCAGTGGACAGATACTACCGAGTACTGTTTAACTACATTTATAATGATGTGAATGATATATTCTAAGTAACACTGTCAACATCAACATAAATCAGTGGACAGATACTACCGAGTACTGTTTAACTACATTTATAATGATGTGAATGATATATTCTAAGTAACACTGTCAACATCAACATAAATCCAGTGGACAGATACTACCGAGTACTGTTTAACTACATTTATAATGATGTGAATGATATATTCTAAGTAACACTGTCAACATCAACATAAATCCAGTGGACAGATACTACCGAGTACTGTTTAACTACATTTATAATGATGTGAATGATATATTCTAAGTAACACTGTCAACATCAACATAAATCCAGTGGACAGATACTACCGAGTACTGTTTAACTACATTTATAATGATGTGAATGATATATTCTAAGTAACACTGTCAACATCAACATAAATCTAGTGGACAGATACTACCGAGTACTGTTTAACTACATTTATAATGATGTGAATGATATATTCTAAGTAACACTGTCAACATCAACATAAATCCAGTGGACAGATACTACCGAGTACTGTTTAACTACATTTATAATGATGTGAATGATATATTCTAAGTAACACTGTCAACATCAACATAAATCTAGTGGACAGATACTACCGAGTACTGTTTAACTACATTTATAATGATGTGAATGATATATTCTAAGTAACACTGTCAACATCAACATAAATCCAGTGGACAGATACTACCGAGTACTGTTTAACTACATTTATAATGATGTGAATGATATATTCTAAGTAACACTGTCAACATCAACATAAATCTAGTGGACAGATACTACCGAGTACTGTTTAACTACATTTATAATGATGTGAATGATATATTCTAAGTACCACTGTCAACATCAACATAAATCCAGTGGACAGATACTACCGAGTACTGTTTAACTACATTTATAATGATGTGAATGATATATTCTAAGTAACACTGTCAACATCAACATAAATACAGTGGACAGATACTACCGAGTACTGTTTAACTACATTTATAATGATGTGAATGATATATTCTAAGTACCACTGTCAACATCAACATAAATCTAGTGGACAGATACTACCGAGTACTGTTTAACTAATTTACAATGGTGTACCCAACAGACAATGCTTCTTACCACTGAACATGTTCTCCGACCAAAAGTTCATCAGTGTTGGTACGACATACCAAATTATACCAAATGGTGGGATATTTAATGGAGAATTTACATGCGTATATCTCAATAAAGTAATTTTGAGGATGTCTACCTGCTACCATTCCAACAACTACGCGTACCTAATACGATATGGTATACTGCGATGATGAACATTTACCTAATGAATAAGATAAATCGACAAACTCCTATTATGACAAGAGTGAAATAGTTGTCACAAGGGAACATCAATTGGCAAAAATTCGTGAGTTTTAGAGTAAAAGTATTTTACTGATGGTTTCTCAGGTTAAATGCAAACATGTAGATACAAGAAAATCTTATGTAAACATGAAGTATTATCGGTGACCTTGCTTTCAAATGTCGTTTGTTGCAGTGTTAACGTAAATTTCGTAATCTTATATAATTTTCAGAAAATTTCTATCATGTCTTGTTTTTCATCGTTCCAGCTAACTCCCGGCTACGATACAAATCCCGCACCATGATTGGGGCTACCGGAAGTCGACACATGTCGCAGCGTCGTCGTGCGTCGCTTGCCGCCTCCAATACCTCGCCGTCCATGTTTTCACCTTTAGAACAACTGTCGGAAAGGGACGAGAATTCACCAGCTCGGCCACCAATGAGACGCCGGGCTGTAGACACATCCGACTACCGGACATGCGCAATACTCCAGACACGACTTAAGGAAGTGAAACATTATCCTGAGTAAGTATCGATTTCGATTTTTTTTTTATTTTTCAAACTCTGGTGTTAAATTTCATTGCACATTAAAAACGGCAAACAGAACAACACAGTAAATAAAACACATGTAATGAAAATAGAGAACTCAATACCGGGTTAAAGAAACTTTTGGGGAACCCAAGTTTTGAGCAAGCGTGACTGACGAGGAATATAGGATTAAGTTTGATGACAGTGATTATTCCATGGATTTACTTAAATAGCAAGGATGCTGGTGCACGGAGGTTTATATTTCGACAAAAGCTGGATGGATTTACATAAACTCGAAACTTGGGCATCTCAAAATCATGTGCCCGTGTTATAATGTATAGCACTTATAAAGTAAATCATATTCATTTCGGCATTTTAAGGAAACGTTGATGTTAATTTTGAAGACATTAAAGATTTTAATGGTGCAATGGAATAGCGCCAGGAGAGTACTCAACACAACAACCACTGTTAGTCGTAAGAAACTATTTTACCATGTTTCCTTTGCAGCATTTCTTCCTACACTTGTCATGATGATGCCGGCCTGTGATATCTTTTCAAACTTTATCTGTCAATTTCTTTTTACCTAAACGCGTGAAACACAAATAGGAAACATTGCACGGTACTTTTTTCATCATACATGTATTGTTCTGTTCGAGTTGTCATCTCCTGAGATTCATCAGTGTTCCAGTAAGACAATACTATATTGTAGATACATCAGTAATTAGACAATAACAGATACAGCAGAGTTCAGACAATGATAAATACAGCAGGATTAAGAAAATAAAAGACACATTAGAATTTAGACAATAATAGATACAGCAGAATTTAGACAATAATAGATACAGTAGAATTTAGACAATAATAGATACAGTAGAATTTAGACAATAATAGATACAGTAGAATTTAGACAATAATAGATACAGTAGCAATTAGACAATGAAAATAAGCAGATTTAGACAATATAATAGAGAATTTAGACAATAGATAGATACAGCAGAATTTAGACAATATAGATACAGTAGAATTTAGACAATAAAAGATAGAGCAGAATTTAGACAATGATAGATACAGTAGAATTTAGACAATAAAAGATACAGTAGAATTTAGACAATAATAGATACAGTAGAATTTAGACAATAATAGATACAGTAGAATTTAGACAATAATAGATACAGTAGAATTTAGACAATAATAGATACAGTAGAATTTAGACAATAATAGATACAGTAGAATTTAGACAATAATAGATACAGTAGAATTTAGACAATAAAGATAAGAGATTTAGACAAATGATAGACAATAATAAGAGAAATTTAGACATAAAGATAGAGCAATATAGATACAGTAGAATTTAGACATAAAGATACAGTAGAATTTAGACAATGATAGATACAGTAGAATTAAGACAATGATAGATACAGTAGAATTTAGACAATAATAGAGAGAATAGACAATGATAGATACAGTTTTTAGACAATAATAGATAGACAATAGTAGAATTTAGACAATAATAGATACAGTAGAATTTAGACAATAATAGATACAGTAGAATTTAGAAATTAGACAGTAGAATAATTAGACAATAATAGATAGCATAGATATTTAGACAATGATAGATAAGAAATTAGAGACAATATAGATATAAAAAGATAGAGAGAATTTAGACAATATGATAGATTACAGTAGAATTTAGACAATAAAAGATAGAGCAGAATTTAGACAATATAGATACAGTAGAATTTAGACAATAATAGATACAGTAGAATTTAGACAATAAAATAAGAGATAGACAGATAGAAATTTAGACAATAATAGATACAGTAGAATTTAGACAATTTAGATAGATACAGTAGAATTTAGACAATAATAGATACAGTAGAATTTAGACAATAGATAGATACAGTAGAATTTAGACAATAAAGATACAGTAGAATTTAGACAATAAAGATAAGAGATTAGACAATAGTCAGTAAATTAGACAATAATAGATACAGTAGAATTTAGACAATAATAGATACAGTAGAATTTAGACAATAATAGATACAGTAGAATTTAGACAATAATAGATACAGTAGAATTTAGACAATAATAGATACAGTAGAATTTAGACAATAATAGATACAGTAGAATTTAGACAATAATAGATACAGTAGAATTTAGACAATAAAAGATACAGTAGAATTAAGACAATAATAGATACAGTAGAATTTAGACAATAACATATACAACATGATTTAGACACGACATTGTTTAGTTTAAATAATGTGTTTATTCAAATAAGCAATGAAGATATACATACACATACAAATACATACAGCTAGGAAAGGAAAACAACGGTATTGTTTGTTCTGTTTTGGCTACATTTGTTACATTGCGAGTGTGCGTCGAATTCTGTCTGTAACCAGACATTAACTTTCCCCAGTGCACCAATCATATCCCATAACGCATTCGCCATATAATCACGTGACATGTGGCCATTGACCCCGTGAAGTGCTATTTAAGAAACCTGCTAATGGATTTTTAAATACATAAAATGCCGTCAAATGTGACATTATTGTCAATTTTTCCAATCTCGAATCAAATCATACTTGTTTTATTATTTGATACTATCATCATATGATCCTAAAATTTCAAAGTAATCTTCATGTACGTACATTTGTATCTAAATAAAGAATTACCTACACATATATATATATCTATTAGCATGCTACGAAATATCTCGTCATCCTTTAACGTATGACCATATGTAATAGATCGACTGTTATGTCAACCAATCGTCGAGTAGCAACACGTGTGCTGATATCATTATTATATAAAAGATAGGTCACGTGTCGGCATTACCATCAAACAAGGTATGTACATATATCAGCACTCGGGTACTGTCAGAACAACCTGTATAGAACGAATCGACAGACCTAATTTATCACGCAATATCACCTAGAATTAAAACTTAAAAAGCCGTGACTACTTTAAACAGTGTAATAACTTAGACACATGATATGATAAAACATATAAGATCTCCAAAGAGTATTCATTATAAATAAAGTCTTATCGTCCCATATGAAATGAATACAAATTTAAGAAACTGTTAATCACATATCTTCAAAAACCTAAATTTTGGGGAATTTCAACGTCAAAATATAATTGTAAAACTCCAGCGGAGGCCACCATTTTGTGACAACGTGCTCGAATCCTGGTATCACGTCATTGTGCACTGACGTTAAGTTATAACTTCATAATGTAATTTTAACCAATGGCAAAGCTCTATGTCAAATATAAATATTTCATCGGATATCAGACGGATTATGTGATAAAAGCATTTATTAAAATTCATTCATTCATCTATTCTGTACAACAGACTATTGTTTACTATCCAATGGTATTAGATAATCAAATATCAAACGGTTGGCCAGGTAGTGAAGTACCTAGTGATAAATATACATATTTTTTTATCAATTGGAACAATAAACGACCATGGAATTTAATGTTTTATTTTACTGTGGTAAACATATCAGTAAAATATGCAATATATATATTGTGACAGAAAAATGACTATTGCAAATGTTGATGCACAAACTTGTATGATAATGAGGGAGTTATTTCTATTTACATTCAAATTTCAATATAAATATAATACTTCATCTTAACTTAAATAATAAATCGGTGTCCCTTTTGTGAACAGTTTTACATGTGTCCTAACCACACTCTTCTTTACATTGAACACAACGTGTAAATCTGAAATGTTTGATGGAGTACCAATGATTTCACTACAAATTCATCCTCATTTTCCGTTTTGAATAATCAGTAAGTGAATAACTCAGATTCCTTTCAACAATATACTGAGTAATGTAGTGTATGGAACCTAATCACTCAATAAGTGGATCGTCTAGGTGTAGTGTATGGAACCTAATCACTCAATAAGTGGATCGTCTAGGTGTAGTGTATGGAACCTAATCACTCAATAAGTGGATCGTCTAGGTGTAGTGTATGGAACCTAATCACTCAATAAGTGGATCGTCTAGGTGTAGTGTATGGAACCTAATCACTCAATAAGTGGATCGTCTAGGTGTAGTGTATGGAACCTAATCACTCAATAAGTGGATCGTCTAGGTGTAGTGTATGGAACCTAATCACTCAATAAGTGGATCGTCTAGGTGTAGTGTATGGAACCTAATCACTCAATAAGTGGATCGTCTAGGTGTAGTGTATGGAACCTAATCACTCAATAAGTGGATCGTCTAGGTGTAGTGTATGGAACCTAATCACTCAATAAGTGGATCGTCTAGGTGTAGTGTATGGAACCTAATCACTCAATAAGTGGATCGTCTAGGTGTAGTGTATGGAACCTAATCACTCAATAAGTGGATCGTCTAGGTGTAGTGTATGGAACCTAATCACTCAATAAGTGGATCGTCTAGGTGTAGTGTATGGAACCTAATCACTCAATAAGTGGATCGTCTAGGTGTAGTGTATGGAACCTAATCACTCAATAAGTGGATCGTCTAGGTGTAGTGTATGGAACCTAATCACTCAATAAGTGGATCGTCTAGGTGTAGTGTATGGAACCTAATCACTCAATAAGTGGATCGTCTAGGTGTAGTGTATGGAACCTAATCACTCAATAAGTGGATCGTCTAGGTGTAGTGTATGGAACCTAATCACTCAATAAGTGGATCGTCTAGGTGTAGTGTATGGAACCTAATCACTCAATAAGTGGATCGTCTAGGTGTAGTGTATGGAACCTAATCACTCAATAAGTGGATCGTCTAGGTGTAGTGTATGGAACCTAATCACTCAATAAGTGGATCGTCTAGGTGTAGTGTATGGAACCTAATCACTCAATAAGTGGATCGTCTAGGTGTAGTGTATGGAACCTAATCACTCAATAAGTGGATCGTCTAGGTGTAGTGTATGGAACCTAATCACTCAATAAGTGGATCGTCTAGGTGTAGTGTATGGAACCTAATCACTCAATAAGTGGATCGTCTAGGTGTAGTGTATGGAACCTAATCACTCAATAAGTGGATCGTCTAGGTGTAGTGTATGGAACCTAATCACTCAATAAGTGGATCGTCTAGGTGTAGTGTATGGAACCTAATCACTCAATAAGTGGATCGTCTAGGTGTAGTGTATGGAACCTAATCACTCAATAAGTGGATCGTCTAGGTGTAGTGTATGGAACCTAATCACTCAATAAGTGGATCGTCTAGGTGTAGTGTATGGAACCTAATCACTCAATAAGTGGATCGTCTAGGTGTAGTGTATGGAACCTAATCACTCAATAAGTGGATCGTCTAGGTGTAGTGTATGGAACCTAATCACTCAATAAGTGGATCGTCTAGGTGTAGTGTATGGAACCTAATCACTCAATAAGTGGATCGTCTAGGTGTAGTGTATGGAACCTAATCACTCAATAAGTGGATCGTCTAGGTGTAGTGTATGGAACCTAATCACTCAATAAGTGGATCGTCTAGGTGTAGTGTATGGAACCTAATCACTCAATAAGTGGATCGTCTAGGTGTAGTGTATGGAACCTAATCACTCAATAAGTGGATCGTCTAGGTGTAGTGTATGGAACCTAATCACTCAATAAGTGGATCGTCTAGGTGTAGTGTATGGAACCTAATCACTCAATAAGTGGATCGTCTAGGTGTAGTGTATGGAACCTAATCACTCAATAAGTGGATCGTCTAGGTGTAGTGTATGGAACCTAATCACTCAATAAGTGGATCGTCTAGGTGTAGTGTATGGAACCTAATCACTCAATAAGTGGATCGTCTAGGTGTAGTGTATGGAACCTAATCACTCAATAAGTGGATCGTCTAGGTGTAGTGTATGGAACCTAATCACTCAATAAGTGGATCGTCTAGGTGTAGTGTATGGAACCTAATCACTCAATAAGTGGATCGTCTAGGTGTAGTGTATGGAACCTAATCACTCAATAAGTGGATCGTCTAGGTGTAGTGTATGGAACCTAATCACTCAATAAGTGGATCGTCTAGGTGTAGTGTATGGAACCTAATCACTCAATAAGTGGATCGTCTAGGTGTAGTGTATGGAACCTAATCACTCAATAAGTGGATCGTCTAGGTGTAGTGTATGGAACCTAATCACTCAATAAGTGGATCGTCTAGGTGTAGTGTATGGAACCTAATCACTCAATAAGTGGATCGTCTAGGTGTATTGTATGGAACCTAATCACTCAATAAGTGGATCGTCTAGGTGTAGTGTATGGAACCTAATCACTCAATAAGTGGATCGTCTAGGTGTAGTGTATGGAACTCTAATCACTCCAATAAGTGGATCGTCTAGGTGTAGTGTATGGAACCTAATCACTCAATAAGTGGATCGTCTAGGTGTAGTGTATGGAACCTAATCACTCAATAAGTGGATCGTCTAGGTGTAGTGTATGGAACCTAATCACTCAATAAGTGGATCGTCTAGGTGTAGTGTATGGAACCTAATCACTCAATAAGTGGATCGTCTAGGTGTAGTGTATGGAACCTAATCACTCAATAAGTGGATCGTCTAGGTGTGTAGTGTATGGAACCTAATCACTCAATAAGTGGATCGTCTAGGTGTAGTGTATGGAACCTAATCACTCAATAGGATGTTAGGTGTAGTGTATGGAACCTAATCACTCAATAGTGGTCGTCTAGGTGTAGTGTATGGAACCTAATCACTCAATAAGTGGATCGTCTAGGTGTAGTGTATGGAACCTAATCACTCAATAAGTGGATCGTCTAGGTGTAGTGTGTATGGAACCTAATCACTCAATAAGTGGATCGTCTAGGTGTAGTGTATGGAACCTAATCACTCAATAAGTGGATCGTCTAGGTGTAGTGTATGGAACCTAATCACTCAATAAGTGGATCGTCTAGGTAGTGTATGTGTGTAGTGTATGGAACCTAATCACTCAATAAGTGGATCGTCTAGGTGTAGTGTATGGAACCTAATCACTCAATAAGTGGATCGTCTAGGTGTAGTGTATGGAACCTAATCACTCAATAAGTGGATCGTCTAGGTGTAGTGTATGGAACCTAATCACTCAATATGTGTAGGTGGAACTATCATCAGTGGATGTAGGTGTAGTGTATGGAACCTAATCACTCAATAAGTGGATCGTCTAGGTGTAGTGTATGGAACCTAATCACTCAATAAGTGGATCGTCTAGGTGTAGTGTATGGAACCTAATCACTCAATAAGTGGATCGTCTAGGTGTAGTGTATGGAACCTAATCACTCAATAAGTGGATCGTCTAGGTGTAGTGTATGGAACCTAATCACTCAATAAGTGGATCGTCTAGGTGTAGTGTATGGAACCTAATCACTCAATAAGTGGATCGTCTAGGTGTAGTGTATGGAACCTAATCACTCAATAAGTGGATCGTCTAGGTGTAGTGTATGGAACCTAATCACTCAATAAGTGGATCGTCTAGGTGTAGTGTATGGAACCTAATCACTCAATAAGTGGATCGTCTAGGTGTAGTGTATGGAACCTAATCACTCAATAAGTGGATCGTCTAGGTGTAGTGTATGGAACCTAATCACTCAATAAGTGGATCGTCTAGGTGTAGTGTATGGAACCTAATCACTCAATAAGTGGATCGTCTAGGTGTAGTGTATGGAACCTAATCACTCAATAAGTGGATCGTCTAGGTGTAGTGTATGGAACCTAATCACTCAATAAGTGGATCGTCTAGGTGTGTAGTGTATGGAACCTAATCACTCAATAAGTGGATCGTCTAGGTGTAGTGTATGGAACCTAATCACTCAATAAGTGGATCGTCTAGGTGTAGTGTATGGAACCTAATCACTCAATAAGTGGATCGTCTAGGTGTAGTGTATGGAACCTAATCACTCAATAAGTGGATCGTCTAGGTGTAGTGTATGGAACCTAATCACTCAATAAGTGGATCGTCTAGGTGTAGTGTATGGAACCTAATCACTCAATAAGTGGATCGTCTAGGTGTAGTGTATGGAACCTAATCACTCAATAAGTGGATCGTCTAGGTGTAGTGTATGGAACCTAATCACTCAATAAGTGGATCGTCTAAGGTGTAGGATATGGAATAACACTCAATAAGTGATCGTCTATAGTATGGAACCTATCACTCATAAGTGGATCGTTAGGTGTAGTGTATGGAACCTAATCACTCAATAAGTGGATCGTCTAGGTGTAGTGTATGGAACCTAATCACTCAATAAGTGGATCGTCTAGGTGTAGTGTATGGAACCTAATCACTCAATAAGTGGATCGTCTAGGTGTAGTGTATGGAACCTAATCACTCAATAAGTGGATCGTCTAGGTGTAGTGTATGGAACCTAATCACTCAATAAGTGGATCGTCTAGGTGTAGTGTATGGAACCTAATCACTCAATAAGTGGATCGTCTAGGTGTAGTGTATGGAACCTAATCACTCAATAAGTGGATCGTCTAGGTGTAGTGTATGGAACCTAATCACTCAATAAGTGGATCGTCTAGGTGTAGTGTATGGAACCTAATCACTCAATAAGTGGATCGTCTAGGTAGTATGAGTGTCGATGTAAACCTAATCACTCAATAAGTGGATCGTCTAGGTGTAGTGTATGGAACCTAATCACTCAATAAGTGGATCGTCTAGGTGTAGTGTATGGAACCTAATCACTCAATAAGTGGATCGTCTAGGTGTAGTGTATGGAACCTAATCACTCAATAAGTGGATCGTCTAGGTGTAGTGTATGGAACCTAATCACTCAATAAGTGGATCGTCTAGGTGTAGTGTGTAGCCCATTTTAGAATTAATGTTGATTTTGCATCCTGATTTTTCTTTTGCAGATATTTTCAAAATTTGTTCCATTCCTAGTCATGAATTGGATTACAAAAACAATTTTGCTAGTAAAATTCCTTCATGGAAAATATCATTGCAAATAGGGTATTTTAACAGTCAATTTTTATTAATTGTCACAAGATTACAATTCCCTGCAATAATCATTTGTATCTTAATTTCTGAGTTTGGTGTTAGTAACTATCACTATAACTGCGTGTTAAATCCATTTTGTTTCGATGGTCATGTAACTATGATTAGACAAATGAAATGTATTATGAAATACGCGTGTATTTATGTATAAATATGTCCATTAGACCAAACAGTATTGTACCTGTGTCGCCAACAGATAGGTACTGTTAGTTGTTTTGTTGAAATGCTTGACGGGTTTAAGGAGACGGATATTTTTTAACCGTTTCAGAAATACATCTTATCGATATGTGTGTTTTCTTCGGCTTATTCCACACCAATGTGTGGTTTAACCTATGAATTGAGTCGATGGGTATTCCAGAATGTCATAATACCACATATCTCGTGAAAGTGAACTATTTATTTGTCGCGATGAATGTAAAATGTCACTTGTGTTGATTGTGGTGATATTACTAAGAGAGCTAGTTTCTAAGAAACAACGCCTTTTTGCAAGACGTTGTCTATTCTATATGTCTATATGGAAATTTTCAGAGAATGTGGTTATTCTATAATCAGTGTTATTATATAAGATAATTGCTGGTAAATGAATACAGTTGTGACTTTCGTTGTATGAAGTCATTCGAAATACCATGCAAATTTTGGTTGTATGAAGTCATTTGAAATACCATTCATATTTTGGTTGCATGAGGACATTCGTATATCCATGCACATTTTGTTTGCATGAAGTCCTTCGAAATACCATGCACATTTCGGTTGTATGAAGTATTCGTAATACCATGCACATTTTGGTTGTATGAAGTCATTCGAAATACCATTCACATTTTGGTTGCATGAGGACATTCGTAAATCTATGCACATTTTGTTTTCATGAAGTCCTTCGAAATACCATGCACATTTTGGTTGTATGAAGTATTCGTAATACCATTCACATTTTGGTTGTATGAAGTATTCGTAATACCATGTGCATTTTGGTTGTATGAAGTCATTCGTAATACCATGTACATTTTCGTTGTATGAAGTCCTTCGTAATACCATTCACATTTTGGTTATATAAAGTCATTCGTAATACCATTCACATTTTGTTTGTATGAAGTCCTTCGTAATACCATGTACATTTTGGTTGTATGAGTCATTCGTAATACCATATAATTTTGGTTGTATGAAGTCATTCGTAATACCATTGACATATTGGTTGCATGAAGTCCTTCGAAATACCATGCACATTTTTGTTGTATGAAGTCATTCGCAATATCATTCACATTCTGGTTGCATGAAGTCATTCGTAATACCAGGCATGCTTTGGTTGTATGAAGTCATTCGTAATACCTATACATTTTATACTGGTAGCCGTATAAAATACGCAAAATGGCAAGCAAATGTGTTACGTAGAAATTCTGCGGAATTATTGCTCAATAAGACATTTACCCTGAAAACAAAATAGATCAGCCCTCTGTGGAAATTCTTTAGGAACTGTAAATATATTTTTCCCAATTGTGTGTTTGAGAATTTTTGTAAGCTAGAATTGATGATTGCAGTTGTGGTGGTTGGAAGAATTTAACATTACCATTGAATGCATTTGCGGATGTGACGTGTGTGAAGGTATCTCGTGTGGCATACATAATCAAACAATTGCACTTTGCAAGGTCTTTATGTTTATTCGTATAATAATTTCGAAATAAAATCCCACACGTATTATACACAATTTTGCACATGTAGTGGTAGCGTACTTTATCTGATTTGAAGCCCCGTTTAGTGTTTTATGAATTGTTTGTCATAGCACATACACGTGGAGGCACACGTAAATGTGATGCTGTGTCTCGACACTACAACATACCATTGCTGTCATTGTATTACAATGATACAGCAGCGGTATGATCAGCTCAGTCTCAATTATTTTAATAATACTTGAATACCAAATAAAGAACATTTTATTTATAGTAACCCTAGCTTACTCGCCCACCGCGTGTATCGATCTGTCGTGAAGAATAGGAAAGAGTATACTAATGTTTACTTTCAGAGTTTAAATAATGATGTAATGGCGGCTGTGATTGTGGGGTCGTCTTCGGATAGACTTGCGTGAGAAATTGTTAATGTTTGCCGAGACAGATATTCAGAGCGAGTCGCGGGAAACCCTTGTTTATAATGTCGACCAATCCCACGTGACAAATGGCGGCAGTTTCCTCAGTACAGGGTATAAGCCTATTACAAATGGCTGACCCGATAGTACAAGTGACTACGTGACAAATGACGGCAGTTTCATCAGTTCTCGGAAGAGCAGTAACCAATGAGCGAGCCCTAGATCAGAAGGGGTAACACGTAAATGACCAGAGATTGCTTCGTGTTAGTATATGGACATCACGTAAATGACCAGAGATTGCTTCGTGTTAGTATATGGACATCACGTAAATGACCAGAGATTGCTTCGTGTTAGTATATGGACATCACGTAAATGACCAGAGATTGCTTCGTGTTAGTATATGGACATCACGTAAATACCTGGTTCTACGTGACAACATTCCTATAGAATGCGACACTATTGGCTTCTTAGGTATACTATATGTTCTGGTCAATATGCAACATGTTTTATTCCATCACACGATTTTTCAAATATATCATTTTTTTCACTAACATTTTTTTTATGTTGAACATATTATCCTTCAATACAGAAACAAACTACCTAGTCCGCCGACTGCCGTCTATAAACAAAATAAATAATCCGAATCAATCAAAACAAGCCGACTATAACTATTATACCGCTTTGATTACAACAGGTTTCTTGTTATTTCAAGTATTCAGCCATCTCTTTAACGTTGCACGACAAGAGAACATATCAACTCTGAAAAAGTAACCATATGCTACATATATGTTGAGATTAGTTCCTCTCGGGTACCCTTGGCTGTGTCGCACGCGTATGCTTCGGCATTCCAGATATGTCTGGAGAGTGGTATTAGCAGTCTAAGTGTTGGATTAGTTTTCATTCTCTGACATTTCACACGCCAGACAATTGCTAGTAATACCGATAGAAGGTCATGCGTTTTAGTTATACCTTCTTTAGCGCGATACCACCACTTAACGACGACTTGTGCATCCTTAGAAGGTCAGACACAACTACAATCCACCGCAGGAGACCGCTAGGTCAGAGGGTCAGACAAGACTACAATCCACCGCAGGAGACCGCTAGGTCACAAGGTCAGACACAACTACAATCCACCGCAGGAGACCGCTAGGCCACAAGGTCAGACACAACTACAATCCACCGCAGGAGACCGCTAGGCCACAAGGTCAGACACAACTACAATCCACCGCAGGAGACCGCTAGGCCACAAGGTCAGACACAACTACAATCCACCGCAGGAGACCGCTAGGCCACAAGGTCAGACACAACTACAATCCACAACTGGCGACCGCTAGGCCACAAGGTCAGACACAACTACAATCCACCGCAGGAGACCGCTAGGCCACAAGGTCAGACACAACTACAATCCACCGCAGGAGACCGCTATGCCACAAGGTCAGACACAACTACAATCCACCGCAGGAGACCGCTAGGCCACAAGGTCAGACACAACTACAATCCACCGCAGGAGACCGCTAGGCCACAAGGTCAGACACAACTACAATCCACAACTGGCGACCGCTAGGCCACAAGGTCAGACACAACTACAATCCACCGTAGGAGACCGCTAGGCCACAAGGTCAGACACAACTACAATCCACCGCAGGAGACCGCTAGGCCACAAGATCAGACACAACTACAATCCACAACTGGCGACCGCTAGGTCAGAGGTTCAGACAAGACTACAATCCACCGGTAGAAGCCGTCGGGCCAGAAGGTCCAACACGACGACAATCCACCGCAGGAGACCGCTAGGCCACAAGGTCAGACACGACTACAATCCACAACTGGCGACCGCTAGGTCAGAGGGTCAGACAAGACTACAATCCATCGGTGGAAGCCGTCGGGCCAGAAGGTCAGACACGACGACAATCCACAACTGGAGACCGCGGGCCAGAAGGTCAGACACGACGAAAATCCGCAACTAGAGACCACGGGCCAGAAGGTCAGACAAGACTACAATCCACCGGTAGAAGCCGTCGGGCCAGAAGGTCCAACACGACGACAATCCACCGCAGGAGACCGCTAGGCCACAAGGTCAGACACGACTACAATCCACAACTGGCGACCGCTAGGTCAGAGGGTCAGACAAGACTACAAAATCCGCAACTAGAGACCACGGGCCAGAAGGTCAGACACGACGAAAATCCACAACTGGAGACCGCGGGCCAGAAGGTCAGACACGACGACAATCCATTAAATGATGCTGCCGGGTCACAAGGTCACACACGACTACAATCCACAACTGGAGACTGCCGGGCCACATGATCAGACACGACTACAATCTACCACTGGAAACCGCCATGCCAGAAGGTCACACACGACTACAATCCACCACTGGAGACTGCCGGGCCACAAGGTCAGACACGACGACAATACAGCAAATGATGCCACCGGGCCACAAGGGCAGACACGACTACAATCCACTACTGGAGGCCGCCAGGCCAGAAGGTCAGACACGACTACAATTCACCACTGGAGGCCGCCTGGCCACAAGGTCAGACACGACGACAATCCATTAAACGATGCCGCCGGGCGAGAAGGTCAGACAGGACTACAATCCACCACTGGAGACCGCCAGGCCAGAAGATCAGACACGACTACAAACAAATACTGGAGGCAGCCGGGCCAGAAGGTAAGACACGACGACAATCCATTAAATGATGCCGCCGGGCCAGAAGGTCAGACACGACGACAATTCATTAAATGATGCCGCTGGGCTAGAAGGTCAGACACGACTACAATCCAATACTATAGACCGCCAGGCCAGACGGTCATACACGACTACAAACAAACACTGGAGGCAGCAGGGCCACAAGGTCAGACACGACGACAATCCATTAAATGATGCCGCCGGGCCAGAAGGTCAGACACGACTACAATCCACCACTGGAGACCTCCGGGCCAGACGGTCAGACCGACAATCCATCACTGGAGACCGCCAGGCCAGAAGGTCAGACACGACTACAATCCACCACTGGAGACCACCAGGCCAGAAGTTCAGACATGACGACAATCCATCACTAGAGGCCGCCAGACCAGAAGGTCAGACACGAAGACAATCCACCATTGGAGGCCGCCAGGCCAGAAGGTAAGACGCGACGACAATCTACCACAGAAGGTCACCGTGCCAGAAGGTAAGACACGACGATAATCCATCAAATGATGCCGCTGGACCAGACGGTCACACACGACTACAACCCACCACTGGAGACCGCCAGGCCAGAAGGTCAGACACGACTACAATCTATCACTGGAGGCCGCTGGATCCTTTCTGTGTTAAATTATATTACCGACATTTCTACAATTTTACGGAACACGACTTTACAATAGGTAGAGGGTTTCCTGTGTTCTTTTGTCTAGATTACTAAGGACCGCTTCTCATGTATGTGGTTTATTTAAAGTAGTGGGTGCTGATGTAGTTTAGGAAACTGCAATATGTGTTTTGTTTTTCCCGGTACATCAGTAGTTGGATACCATAGGATTAATAGTGCAATATTACTGAAATAGTCAGCAATGGTGGAACCACTGAGAAGGGGTGGAACGACTGGGGAGGGGGTGGAACGACTGGGGAAGGGATGGATCGACTGGGGAGGGGTTAAAAATTGCACAATATGGAAAACGTGTGATATTATCTCAACCGCAACCAAATACTTGAAGCGTGACATTTTTTTGTTTGTTTGGTTTTAGATTAATAACATATACCTTGATATATATTAACAGAAACTACTAGCTAATTACATGTTATTCAAAGTGTACCTGATTTATCGGACGTTTTCCCGCATGTATTTTCATATTCAAACGTGAAATGTTTTAGCCTTTTATATATAAAGTTGTGAGTAGCTGAACCCTTCCTAACCTTATACCCTTATCATCCCCCATGTGTTTCAGTGTGGTGTGCTGCACCCACTTAATTATTCATAGCCTTCACACATTCCAACGCACGTATCCAATCTATAGTTGAAGTGAAAAATGAGAATGCTTTTGGGAAATTATCCGTTTTTTAATATGGTATTTGTCAGAAAGGCGCTCGTGGACATATCTGTCAATACACGGGAGAGCCCTGTTTATATCATTAGCGTCTAGCCGCTGGCACGGTAGACCATATCTGACAGGGCACGGGTACCTGGATTACAAGGTCACGCGAATTACAGTGTTGTTAATCAACCGTACATGACCATGTTCAGGAAGAGGTATTATCTTTGCATCATTTCATTTAAGTTTTTGTTTTAATTATTGATGAATTAACCATGTGTCGATGATTTGCAGTGACTGTTAAGGAAATGGCCGTTGGGAGTTCAATAATTTTAAGTTAAATTCCAAGATAAATGGAATGGAAACCAATATCCAATGCAGATCAACAATAAGCCATTATTCTGTTTCGGTTTCAATAAGAAAAGCAATATGAATGCAAAGACAGAGGGTAAAGCTGATGATACTGTTTCGGATAGGCTACCTGCAATGTGTTTTTTCTGGAATCCTGTGCATGACCTGTTTACCTATTGTTCGCTTAGACGCCCCCCCCCCTCCCCGAATTATTTCCCGATAATCAGATGTTCTGTATATTTAGGCGAGATGATTGACCGTACGCACATACTGACGTAACTATGAAATAAATTCCTGAACATTCCTGAGGAAAGCCCCCTGTTGTAGCCCCGACCAGCGATTCATTTTGTTGATTATTACCATTACAATGCTTGAACTATCTTTTGTTTTGTTGTCAAATACATATTTAATTGGATCTAATAAAAACTCTTTATCGTTGATTTGAAATCCGTCAACTTATGGCGCAAAATCTTATCCAGGGTGAACTAGAAATAGTCCGAACCTGCACTGCGTTTGTATTCATACGTCATTGCGATTACGCTAATTTGAACGCAACTCCCTCCCGTTGACTATATAGGGGCATATGTAAATATATTCTTATGAAAGTATTTGAAATGGATTTAAATATTTTACTTATCGTTGTATATCCTGTTTTATCGATGGGACTATTTCATTCATCTGCTGTTATTGTTTAGTCGGTTGTCAGTGGCAACACATTAGAAGTTACAAGAACTCATCTCTTTCCCGCTAAACTATTGGCTGTTCAATCAAACGAGGATATTATCTAAAGAATATATTTTGATTCTGTAAAGGTTATGAGGGTATAATGATAATGGAGCACGTGTTACATAAAATTTACATGGGCTTCATTATTGTTATACTCTCATAACCTCAACAAAATCAAAAGATATTCCTTATTTTTACAGGTTTTCACGCAAATTGATATTATTTATTCTTGCATATTTTTTTTATTAAAGTTGTATGGTCTATCACTTTCGCTCTATGTTTCATAGTGAAAAATATAAAAGTGTTATACATAATTTTCTCCGTTTGTCTGAGTTTAGAACTTTCTAATTTTACCACTTTTTATAAAGTTGCAGCACTGAAAGTATTTTTAATTATAAAAGTTAAAAATCTTTTTTAACGTGTACACGTGCAAAATATGCTCGAAAGTGGCCGAATCATTCCGAACTCTTCCGAACATCGTCGCGACAATCTCGAAGTAACACGAGAGTTGTGAATCCAAGAGAAATGTCAACTATTTTTCGAAAACAAAACATGTGGTCGACCTCAGCAGACTGGATCTACAAAGGAAATAATGCTCGCACATTACAATATTTGATACACACAATATTGAATTACGGCAATTTGTGAATTAGATGTTTCAAATACTCGCTCTGTGTACACCAGCACGATTTACTCATATTAGTCATAAGGAAAACGTAAACAAACACATGTGCGCTTACGCTAATTACCTGGATCACCACGTGCAAGACGTGTGGACGTCAGTCACGTGATACGATTCGGAATTCTGACAAAACCAGAAGGTACTTAACATGGCGGTGATTGAAGGCGTTTTATTCAAAACCACGAATATATGATCCCTAGATTTCGGCTCTCTTATAGGCTGACATATGGTTTTGGGGAGCTAAATCATCAAGAAACATGTCCATGTTCAAATATCAAATGTTAAAACGACATATCGTTTCAGTGAAAATTGTAAGAAATACAACTTTGAAATACCCTATTTTTCTCTCCCGTCATCGTCATCTTATTCGATTGAACAGCTAATCACAATAGAGTCATTCATATGTTCCAGCCAAAAGTCGGGTCATGACCCCATGTTGCTACGCCATCGACTATTCACGTAACAATAGAATCGCCGCGCGTGTTTTGCTAACATTATACACTGATAATGATAATACTAGAAAGCATGGTTATTGAGTCAATGTCAATGCAAACTGTAAATTTTCATTATACAAAAATATGACAACCAATGCTTAATTAGTTCTAGTGTTAGGATGTCACAACTCATTTTAATTATGTTTCAAAAGATGAAGCTTTATGGTTAATAATGTGCAAAGGAAATAGGCAAGAAACTGGGTCACGAATCTACCATAAATGGGTAAGCTACATTTGTATCGTTGGAATCAATCGTTTAGATGTATTATAGTGTTGTAAGTCCTACGTTGCCTTTTCAAATATATACTGCTTAGACGATTGAAGGATATATTGAGAAAAGTAAATGATATTGTGGAATACTAATCTCAAAGTTTTCCGGTCAGGATTTGGGATTGCCGGTGTAGTTAGATGACAATAGTCGTGTTATATGTATGTTTCGGATATCTAATTAAAACCTAGCGAGTTATTGATTAATTAAGATGTACTGGACTTTCAATGATACGACCTTCCCGTGTATTACGTGCGAGGCGTGCTGGTACGCTTTCCTGTTAAATCACACCAACAATCGCGTGACCTCTCTACATTGTGTAACTCATTTCATCAGAACAAAAAAGTGGTACAGCAAATTTTAATCAATTAAGTGATTTATTGCAATAATCATGACTTATCCTTTAATGTTTCTTATGTTCTTATGTTACATGATATATGCACATTATGATATCGTTATATGTGTATATAAGAACATTTTTGTCAAATCATGCGTTTATATAAAAACCAACAAAAAACAACAAAATACCCCTCCCTAAAATACCGCTTTATTGTAAATGTAGTTTATTCTAATATCTATGATATATAAAGGTTTTGTATATAAAATGTTTAAAGTTGTTTATTTTTGTGAAAAGATACGTTCTTTAAAGTGTAAATAGAGAATATGTTTGTTGAAAACTAGCAGTTATATTTCAACGAGTGGGTGGAAAAGCACCTTTTGTGGTTTAGTTCTGCTATAGCACAGCAGGTAATGGTGGTTGTAAATAGCAGGTCAGATATGGGGTGAGGACACACTTCCGAAGGCAGGCTTTTGTACTAACATTTATAAACGAATCCTTATCCTGGGTAACGTGATCCTATATTAAATGAACCCATATTTGAAGGCTCTACATTGAGCTACTCTGCAGCTATATATAGTAATGTAGGAGTCACACAATTAAATGTTTCACTTATTCATGTATTCTTGTTAATTCATAGTTATGTTTTGTTGTGTTACGTTTACGAGTATTCGAGATAAATTTTGAGAGGAAGGACTTTATATACATATCTGTATGTATAATCTTATGAAACCCTGTGTTGCATTTTTTTATTCTCTGTTCATACAGTACTACTAGTAATACCCAAGACTCAGTTATCCGTCTTTTTCTCTTGTTTAATTGTCATTCTATTCCTTTAGGAAGCTTCTATAGTCCTATTTCGTGCGCTAATGATGCATGCTTTTTTTCTGAAATGATAGGAACTCAAAACCTACCTACCATGTATGTTTACTCTTCATCTCAAAAGCATAATTGAAAATATTAACACCAATTGCAACAGAGAAATTTTAACTACATGTATTTAACCTACCAACTTTGTCACCAGCCTCCCATCATACAAATCAAAAACAATAATGATTACTGAAATGCATGCAGTAAAACGAATGTGAAGTGTAGTCCAAATGTAAGCAATGCATCTTGCCTTGTACTTGGAAATAAAAAAAAATGAATGAAAGTATAAAAAAAAGTCTTTGGTGGGTACAGATAAAGAATATCTTCCTAAATTGGATTGAAAATGTAGACCTTCCTAAATGGCACTGCCATTGTAAGCAGTAGTTACTTGATGGTGCTATCGTAGTCATGGAGGTTTGTTTTCCTTTGATTATGCTGTTTAAGATGTGCAAGACCATTGTGCAGTCATGTCCCAACATTTTGTGTATAGTATATTCAAACAATGAGGATACTAGTTTAAGTGTTCAATCTGCTATTTTATGTTATATATTAGTAGTATCGCTACTCTTGTTGTCTACAAATGCAAGGCATATTTATATCGAATATTTCTAACATTTATAAGGAAATATTGGGAAGAAAACGTCAAAATTTCAATGGTTTATTGTATTAAGAACATGGCAGTTACCAGTTCAAACATCTTTTAAAATTAATTTCCATGTCCTGATTAAAGATAAAATAAATATATTTATATTATTCTTTTGATTTTGCCAATTTGTTTAAATCTTGATTGACAGTGTGAGACAGAAATATCAGTTCAGATGACATTTTGATAAATCAGCATAGCTTGATAAAACTAACTCCGTTTGAAGTAAATATACAGATAAAGTAATACAATATTAATCTATCTTATCTACTCGTCTATTTACCTTTAGTATTCAAAGTTTTGATAAACTAATTATATGATGTTTAGAACGGTAAGTAGATATTAATCAACACTGAACATGACAAATACATTGTAGAATAAATCCGTAATTGTGTGCTTTTGCAGATCGAAAGTAAATATCATGAAACCCTGATCAATACTAGCCGCAATATACCGCTTGACTAGAGCGAAATTCTCTTTAGCTCGATCGGTTGAGCATCAGACTAGTAATCCAGAGGTCCAGGGTTCGATCCCTAGCAGAGGCAGTGATTAAAATTATTATAAACCCTACACCTCGTTACATTAGTGCCCCTGTAGGGATGCCGGAATGATACTTCACGATACCTGGAAAGGAATCGTTGTAACCGCTGGAAACTCGAGGACGAGTTGTTTCCTGGAGAGGGAGTATGTAACCCTGGTCAATAAGAGATTAAAAAAGTAAGAATTATTTATGTCTCTGTCGATACTAGCCGCAATATACCGCTTGGCTAGAGAGAACGTCTCTTTTACTCGATCAGTTGAACATCAGACTAGGAATCCAGAGGTCCCGAGTTCGATTCCTGGCAGAGGCAGTGATTAAATTCATTATAAACCCTGCACCTTGTTACAGTTATTTGTTACATGAGTAATACAATAATTACCTGACATCGTGTTCAGTGTAGATAACATCAGATTATGATATTAATTTACGATTTCATCCACTTAAATCTAGTTAATCATATCACTTTAATGCGAGGCGTAAATTCTCAGTTACTGTCTCGTGCTTAACGCGTGGTATTGATATGACTTGGATTCTACATTATAAAGATATGTGTAATTATTGTACAAAACAATGGAGAATAATTATGGTCTTCTCTTATTTGATGCAGGCAATATGATTTCCCATGATTCCTTAGCAAATCCCGTGTGATCTCGCGGTATTGCCTGAGATGTGTCGGTATACATTGTCCGTAGTGCACCCCTGTGTAATGTACTATTACATGGGTATGTTGGTCTGTAGGAGGGAGATGCTTCGGTAAATCTTGACCGCTTGAAATTCGATATGATAAATGAAATGAAGAATATTTAATTGTTATGCTGGTCATATAGTGTTATATATACACGGTTTTAATTTAATGTATTTGTCATTTTGAAGAGTGTATGCCAATTAATATATTTTAGTATGTTTATTTCATTTATGTTCAAAATGACATCTATTGAAATGTGTCAATTGCGAGCATGAGATGCAAGGTATATAAGTTATTCATTAGCCACCATTTACAAATACATGTAAGACCGATTTACGGATATATTCAATATAATATTTTTCGTTTGAATCTTATAGTCGTTTTACGCTATCTATTATTACGAAGGCTATATAAAAAGAAAAATTTTCCCGAACATTGATTTCAAAACAAGTTAAAGTTCTTTAGCACTTAAGCTATTTGGCTTCACAATTTGAACATATAAGCAACCATATAATACAGGTGTGAAACCAAAGCGAATACAAACTCTTCGATATCCACTCATCACCTAACATATCGTGTAGGGGAATAACAATTCATTATTCTAAGCAAGTTACGCCATGTAGCAACTGCCTGTGTGGTCTATGACGAAAACTCCCCCGTGTAGACCCTCCTTACCTGTTATCATTCATCCCTTATCTTCCCACCGCGATATGGCGTCTCTTTAACTGAAATAACAAACGGAAACGAATGTATCCATATTTGGAGTGTTATTTATATTGCTCTAAATCATGCATATGCATGATATGAAAACTTCGATATTATCGCCTTAATTGCTTCGGTTTCCGTATATACTGCGGGTAAAGCACACGTGCATAAAATTTATTGAATGAACTCAGGGATGCCACAAAACAAGCCACTCCTTGTCTGGTCACAAAGTAGAAAACAAATGTTGCAATACACATAGCAGATGGACATTGGTATCATCATTGTTTACTGTATCAAAGTTTGTTTCGATAAGATAATTGAATTATCCCGCTAAGATGTATTGGTATATAAACTGACCTGATGTATGTAGCAATGGAGATCGATGATGACAGGACAGTCAGCTGTTATGTTTGTTTTTGTCACCGAAAATCGATATATATATATATGAATCATGGAGATGAATATAAATAATTAAAAAGGAAGGGAATTAATCGCTACATTACTATTATCGGCAGATATTGATAATATACCTAAGTGATTTATCAGTGAAACTTTCAAGATACAAAATATTCGATTGGATCACAATCAGCGCGAAAAAATGTCGAAATGACATCTACTTATGACTTTTACTTTGTATTGTTTTATTGATAATGTATGATATTTATTGATTGCATGCAGTTTTACAATTTCATGCCAGAAATAACAAGTTGTGGCGCACCCTTATTTACTTAGAGCTGACATCAAAATATTTCTTTTTCCTAAAGGCGGTCTTGAAATAGCTCAAAATTTCGATCGCTGGTGTATTCTAATTATTGAACTTTGTAGAAAAGTAAAACAAATACTGGTAATTAATGCAAGATTGTCTGCAGATAAGTGAGTATAAACCAGAACACATTTATTTGTAATAATCGTTTTTTACATGATTGTGTGAATGGGTAATACATAATAGAACAAATTTACGGTCATTTGTTTCTTATTCAAGGTAAATAGAACGCATTTATCTAGTATACGCGACCGATTTACCGACATTCCTTTCTCCCGTGAACAGTGGCTAACTTATGTGTTCTATTTCAACATCCGTTACAATCCAATATCTCGGTATCGATTCGCACCGATCGATAGATGCCGTAAGCAAAAGAAATAAGTACGGAGTCCATTACCACGGCTAGGATATGTATGACCTCACGACCTAACCCGGAAATGTGACAGGCTATAGTAAACAATAAACTGACACATGTCGCGTGGTCAATACTTTCCGGATCATTGTGACGTCGAGTAGTGATTACACGGGATGAATAATGCAGACAAGATAACAGTTGGTTGTCGGGTCCTTGTGGCACTACTAACCAATTATCGGGTTACAGCATCACCTCGGGCGCGTTAACAATACCACTGGAAGGTTACTCCTATTTTATCTATAATTTACAGTTCTTTTTAAGTGCACTATGTTTATAGTCTCTTTACTAGAAACTTTGTATATAGGCATATTCTATCAAATTGATTCCTGTACAATTAAAGTCTTGTCACCGGCGATTTGCAGCCTCGTTTCTAGTAGTCTTTTTTCACAATAATATGCCTTTGTTTGTGGTTGGTAATGGAAGATTCCACCCTGCTGACTATCGAGTGATCGGCTCCTTACAATATCTTACATAGAGAGGTTTCATGTTGTCTCTGATGTTACCTTACATAGAGAGGTTTCATGTTGTCTCTGATGTTACCTTACGTAGAGAGGTTACATGTTGTCTCTGATGTTGCCTTACGTAGAGAGGTCACCTGTTGTCTCTGATGTTACCTTACGTAGAGAGGTCACCTGTTGTCTCTGATGTTACCTTACGTAGAGAGGTTACATGTTGTCTCTGATGTTACCTTACGTAGAGAGGTTACATGTTGTCTCTGATATTACCTTACATAGAGAGGTTTCATGTTGTCTCTGATATTACCTTACATAGAGAGGTTTCATGTTGTCTCTGATGTTACCTTACGTAGAGAGGTTTCATGTTGTCTCTGATGTCACCTTACATAGAGAGGTTTCATGTTGTCTCTGATGTTACCTTACGTAGAGAGGTTACATGTTGTCTCTGATGTTACCTTACGTAGAGAGGTTACATGTTGTCTCTGATATTACCTTACGTAGAGAGGTCACCTGTTGTCTCTGATGTTACCTTACGTAGAGAGGTTACATGTTGTCTCTGATGTTACCTTACGTAGAGAGGTCACCTGTTGTCTCTGATGTTACCTTACATAGAGAGGTTACCTGTAGTCTCTGATGTCACCTTACGTAGAGAGGCTACCTGTTGTCTCTGATGTTACCTTAAGTAGAGAGGTTACCTGTTGTCTCTGATATTACCTTACGTAGAGAGGTTACCTGTTGTCTCTGATGTCACCTTACGTAGAGAGGTTACATGTTGTCTCTGATGTTATCTTATATAGAGTGGTTACCTGTTGTCTCTGATGTTACCTTCCATAGAGTGGTTACGTGTCGTCTCTGATGTTACCTTACGTAGAGAGGTTACCTGTTGTCTCAGATGTCACCTTACGTAGAGAGGTTACATGTTGTCACTGATGTTACCTTACGTAGAGATTAAAAAAGAACTCTTTTTAAAGGAACACACCTTAACCGAAACGGACTGTCATTTTTAAAAATCAAAAAGATTAACTCAAAATCAAAAGTTATGACCTTACCATTAAAAGACACGTACCATCACTTCTAAATCAATGCTAATTAGAGATCCGTGAATAGATCAATTAAATCTTAATTCTCATAATGCGGGTCGTCTTATGTAACCTGTTTGCATCCTGATTATCGCGCAGTAGTTGACTTTTGCTACGCCACGCGCCACAACAACGAGCTATAACATGCAACTAATTGTGATGAGCAACGACAAAGAGACAAATGCTGGGTTGGCGTTTTCCTCTGTTTGAACATGTTTGTCAATAATGTTTTGTTATCGCTAGAAATGGTTCATGGCAGGCAGATCCTGCAACAATGTAAGAACAATATCAGAAAAGATTTAATACGGAGTAATATATTTCACATTTCGATAGGTGCCAGCTCGTGAATGAAATGTATTCGGGCCACTTTCATTTAGATTTCCACACACATACAATTCTCACATCTTATCATAGACAATGTTATCTTATATCATCTTCGCTTTAAGTTGAACTAGACTTTTTAAAGTTTCTATTGTATGTAAGATTTATGTTTACAATTTACCGTGATGCGTCGTTGCAATTATTGATGAGGATTTCGTCAAACATGATGATTGGATTTAAGGGCATCTCACCAGTATCTCACCAGTCCAACATCAATACAAAGTCTTTCAGCTTGGTTAAATGTACATGTATAGTAATATTTACATTGATGGTTAAAAGACTACAATGTTTGAAAAGAAACAATAAATGTGAACGTTTGCTCACTCTAAACAGATACAGTGTAAATATCATAATTCAGGATGGTTTGTCAATAGTTACCATGGTATTGTGGGCTTGTTTTCATTATATCGAACATATTATTTTGAAAGTACAAATATTATCGTTAGAATTTTGAATTTGAAAATGAACTTTGCCAAATAACGTCACAATATTTTGACTTCTCTTCTTCATTGAATTAAGGAGACAGTTGATGTACTATACCCCTTAACTTACACTGAGAGATGCTTTGTATTCATAGAACGTGTGTTACTGCTGCAGTCATTTCTGCGCTGATGGTATTTACATCTTTAAGTGGACGCATTGAACGGAGGGGGCGATGGTGATATTAATTTCCAATGCAAGACATATATACTAATACTAAGACAATTTGATTTTAAGTACATAGTTTGTCAGTTACCGAATTCATCGTTGGCTTTAAGTTTAAGAAGCGTTTTTTAACACATAACATTTGTAGGCCGTCAATGGCATTATCGGGGAGATTATGTTATGTTTTATAAGAACTTAGGGAGGAGCAGTTTATCCCAAAGTTTGTGGTTTAGTTATATGATCTTATCATCACAATTCGGCTCATCAACCTTACACATGTTTTGCTGCTTAATTTATCGAGATAGGCTTACTTTGAGTAAATCAGTTTTCATCATTTTTAGATTGAAATAAAATTGTAAAAGAAATCGTAATACACTGTGAATGAAATTCATTTGAAGCAATCATACACCACTCTCTTTCAGATTAGTGAAGGGATTTTTCTCCGTAATCGAAAATGGTTGTATTGGGTTGACGTAGCAGATTCTCTTTCGATCTAATATATTAAACATATCTCGAACGTAACAATCAAATTGATCATATGGCAGTGTCATTGAATAAGCACGCTCCTCCATTACAACAATGATACCACGGAATCCCTGGTCGGTTTACGAAGAATTGCATAACCAATTAAACCTGTTCTGACATTAAATGCTTACGATGTGCTTTATAGGGACAGTGCAGCAGTATCATGGCCATGATTGGTATTAACCCCTCCCCAATTTCGATTGGTCATCTCTCCCTACAGAAAGGCACATTGGATGTATGTAGTACTAAGTTCCACATGGTGTAGTTGTATTCATCAATAATCTATAGAGTGACTGTATGCTCCTGGCCCTACCACTGACTCCGACAGAGCTCCCAAAAATCAATATCACTGTTAGAGGCTGCTGGCTTGAATTTCATCATGGCTGCCGCTCTGCTCCATGCGTTGATTCGACACGGCGTTCCAAATGTGATACAATCTCACGACGTCGTTTGATATTGGTGTAAAATTGTACGGAGGTTTACCACAACCAACCTGTGTATGTGTGAGCATTCTGGACAGCCTAGTGGCTCTGCCCTGTAGTGGTGTGGCGTTTTCTACATAGACTGCCATCCCCACTCTTTTTGGAGTACGATGTCGTTTGGTTGGCGCCAGATCCATGTCGACGCGATATTGGTCTCCTCTTAGTAAACTGTGTTGTGCGGGGTTTCCGTTGCGGGCCGTCATTGAAAAAATATCGGCGTCAAGCATCATGCTATTTAGCCATTGATACTGATTTCGTTTCTTTACCCACTAGAACAGGTATGTAGACGTTCGTATGTGTTGCTTCTTTAATTAATATTTTTACTGTTTCGATAGCAGTATTTCTGTATTAGGAAATGAAGTTATGTCTTTTACAATAATGTATTGTTTCCGAACAGATAATGTATCATCAGTTGTGAAGATCTTATAAGTATGAATTAAAGCCAACAAAATCCTCAAAACACCATTCATAACATTCCCTGATTCGGAATCAAATTCCTCATTCAACATTCTACTAAATTGAAGCGTCTTGTTTTTGATTGGATGTTTAAAATTCCTATATGTTTTTCATATTATTAACTGGTAGAATTGCCTATTGTGGTGTCATTTGTATCTAGATCTAATGACTTTACACCACAAAACGCATGCATTCCTGTGATGTTGCCGGTGGCGGACGCTCCATCGATTACACGGATGTAGGTGTAGAATTTAAATTAACTTTTGTTACGACATGTTTTTGCCCGTCTCGAACTAAAAGTTGGCTAATGCAGACGTTTCTTTACATCTTTACTGTATTATTTGGTATTGTGCACAGTCCGAATTAGAGAGGACAATGGAATGTTTTCATTAATGTTTTCATTTGGACTTTGCAAATTCTTGCTTAAATGGCAGAATTTGTGTTACCGACATAACAGATTAGGTCTGATATTACTGCAACATCCTTCAGTTTGTGTCTGACGATAAAGAATTTTCTTAGGAGAAAACATAAATCTGTAATTAAAATATTGGTCAGTTTGAATTTATTAATTTATGGAAGTCATATGCATAATACACTGAGGACAGTATCGTCGCTCTCTTGTCAATGTCTCATAGTAAAATGTCATTATTTGACGTCTTACTGTGAGAGCATTACTCTCCTAACGATGCCTCGTTCGCTAAATATCATCATCTAATACACATCAATTGGTAGTACTCGGCTGAATATGTATGCAAACAGGTTAGATGACAGAAAAACGCCGTTATAATCGATAATTAATATCATTTATTTAGCTTGTCAGCATGCCATAGATCGCTGGAAATGATGGACAGTATTTAATGTATCCTAGTAAATACCATTTCGTCAGCACGTACTGATGAACATGTCCCCGAATAAGTATTTAGTATTTTAATGATTGTAGATACAAGATGTAAACATGGAGAGATCTAAGGCTCCAGCTGTTACCAATATATTCAAACGTTTATTGGGAAATGATCCATGATATTCTGTTTTTTTTCTATGGCGTTCATACCGAAGCGTGTCAATCCAGGTTAAATACGTTGTATGTGGCTATAGAGGATTCTGCAAATCAATAATTATTACTCTACGGCTATTACCGTTGATACATGGTATGCCCCAGTATGTCTATATCAGTCTATTGGTGTTGTTTGGGTTGTAATTGGCTGCTATTATTCTCGAAATAAATTTAGGACTACAATTAACCCAATGTGGCTAAAGAAACACATCATTAGACAAGTATAAAAACATAGGCGTTGAGTCCCAATCGTGTCAAGTGTGGTATTGGTCTGATATGTCAGTTTGACGTGACAGTTTTAATGAACAATACAGTCTCCAATATTAGAGCTAACCTCCAACCATACATACGCATTACCAAAACATCTGAATGCGAGTCTATAGCTATATACCGAATGATTATCCCAAATCACGTGGTAGGTTTTGTTATAATCTCGTTCTAGTAAAACCCAGGCTCGTGCTAAAATAACGTGACATCCTCTTTATTTCAAAATAATTCCCGGGTTGGAATTTGTAATGCAACGCTTAGAGGCTGATTTATTCAAGGTTCTCTGTAACGGATGAAGCCGACTAGGGCTCTATTCCTTCATCATCTGGGTTAATAGTAGCAGAGATTACATAAAATCTCGCGAGGAGTTACGCTCGCACGTCAGGCGCTATTTGCATATCATCAGATTCATCTAACGCTTGAGCATTTTTCCGTAGCTCAAACGAATATAACTATAAAGCAAGAGACCTACAGGTGTCCAAATATATATCACATACTGTACATAATGTAGATAAAAAGTCGTTTTTATTGGTTTATGTACATTACAGGTGAGATCAGGTTCAAAAGGACGTTTGGTACTAATGAACTTCCTCGGAAAACATTTGCATCGAATGAAATTTGTGGATTCCTCGCAAAGTCAGCCACTTTGACCTATAAGAAATGCGTAGGAAAGACATTTTAGATCGTGTGCCTTGATAGAATCTGGTATACTCATACTACTCTTACCTACAGTGTGCTGTTATTTCTAGCGCGGTCAGTAGAACAGAAAAGACTTATCTGATGACATGCAATCTGATGACAACGAACTGTTACTGTGGATCCTAACGCTCTAACGGTACAACTGTTCATATGGAACTAGAATCCTTAAACAATAAATAAGTGAAAATAATTATATTCATTAACTGTATTAGTAGAGGCGTTATTGCATGAGGTACCGGTTAAAATAGTCTTCTCGAAAACAATGGTATTTGTAATAAGATCACTTAAAATATAGTGCATTAAAATGTTTTTTGAAATTATCTATTTAGCTTAAGATTACTTATTTTCAAACTACCATAAAAAACAACATAAAATCCAATTCCATGAGATATTTAGATGGTGAAATATAACGTGACAAATAAATCTAACTTAAACCGTTTCAATGCTACATCGGACTTGCTCAAACTCGTACAATAAATTAGAGAAATGACGAATAAATCTATCCAATTAAGTAGAGGGATGTCGAACAACTAATTTCCTCTCGTACCTGTAAACGAAACACGTTTCTAATCAAAGCGTCAATTCCGAGGAAGCAAAGTAATAAAATAAAATTCACAGTGTCATTGTTATTAAATATTGATAAATAATTAACGGAGGAGTTGGTGGGTGGCTGGAGGTGTGTGATGGTTTACCAATGTTTTCTGCCGACGGACCTTTTTAAGAGCAGCCCATTCTCCATGTAGCGATCGAAATATTTTTATAGTGCCATTGAATGCAAACTATAATGTGCTGACAACCACCGACAATGGACATTTTTTTTTATAATTTCTATTTAAATGTATCTTTCAATATCTAATGTGTGCCAACATTCCATGTTACTGTACATCTCACAATAATACAAGGAATGCATGCATGGTATAATAGATGCGAGTGGGATGAGGATTAATTAGCTAAAAACCTAACTCATCAAACGTTTCCTGTTTATATATGTTGGGTAGTGTATGTTACATAGAGTTGTGAGAATGTCATGATATGACTATTGAAACATTTCACATACACTATGTTAGTAAATAGACTACATGTATAACACAGGTATAGTGATAAAATGTCATGGTAGGGATCGGTCGTTATTTAAAGTCGTAAACACGGTTGCTCATTGCCATCGCCGCGCCTCAAAGTAAACCTTGTAAAGATTGGATTTGGAACCGTAAACAAACCGCTCCTGTCTGTTCATTAACTCAACATTCTACCACAGAGAGTTTATTTCCCAGAAACCAACTTATCCCTGTAACTACCAATACCGTCGCACCTACCCATGAAGATAACCACAGAAACAAAATAGTATCTATAGTCAAATGGTTCTAACACACTAGTAAAATGTTTAGGTCTACTATAGGTCAAGGCAGACGTCAAATTGTATTTAAATTTAACGTTCTTGTCAATAAATTGTTTGTAAATCGACATTAAACTTTCGTTGACATGTTGGTACATATTTGATACGGACTTTTACTCAGAGGTGGAGATTGAGACTGCTGTTATTGTAGTTAGCAAAGAATGACATCTGATTCTGCGAAAGACAGTATCTCTTTGAGGCCTGGCCTGTGTCCTTGATTTACATTGCCTGGAAGATATTCGTCTGGTATAGCATTCTTACATCGAACAGATCATGATTATAAATAGGTAATGTCACTATTGCTTACACTTGGCACCCCAACCTATCATGTTGAATATTCTACATCGAGTCATCACAAAGATATAGTCACATATAGTTTGAAATAAGTACGGTTGTACTAAATATAAGATTGCTACACACTGAAACATGACATGATCCCCTGTCTACCATGGTACACAAAGTCCTATAATAAGCCATCTTGGAAACATTTTAGAAACCCGTGAACCCCCGATATACTCGCATATTTAAAAGAAAATTTGATATCCGCCATTCATAAACTGTGATTGATAACTTAGTATTCACATTTTGAACGACATAGGCAGCTTTAAATGCATTTTAAAAATATGCTGGATCTATTTGAACCTTTTGACTGATGAGAGATGAGATCTTATTTATAACAGTGAAGGTGCAAGTCCTGTACCATACGTATCTATAACCTAGCCCGTGAGTCAGACATGACTAAACCACGACTAACCTACATCTGACACCAAATAAGCATCGCCCTCACGCTTTAACCATAATATATTCATAATTTATTATATTCGATTCTCGATGGATCTGAATTCATTGTCCTGCTAAATGGACGGCTGATATAAAAGTTCGCAAACGTATTGTTCAGTGCAATCTGATGTAATTGACAATACACGTGATCGTCATATCACCGAGTTCATGTTGCCAAGGAAATTCCACTTTGAATCGTGCACGTGAACGTGAGTTCAACAGACATATGTTGACATCATTCTATGTGTCGTCTGTGTTGAGTCTATATATATATTTCAGATCGTAAAAAATATATAAAAATAGTGGATCGATAATGAGCACATTGTCAGTTCTACACATGGTCAACACATCTTGCTATCGAACTAGACTTGGTAATTTCTGCATGGCAAAATCATGGAACGGACGACACAAAACTGGTATAATTACTCGCCAATGGGAAGGAAAATTCTGCTAACATGGCATAACGTTTTCTCTGTGGAATCGCCCGGAGACTGCCACAAAAGATCAATTCATTCTCGATTCAGCCTCACATAACTGTAGCGACTGCTGACGGTTTGCTGCTAGACCGAATCCTATGAAATATAGGCTTATGTTGCAATTTCTTCTACGCACATTTTACAATATGTAGGGATGTGATATGAGAAAAACAAAGTTAAGTTTTTCGCATGTAGAGTATGCAGTGATCATTTAAATGTTTTTTTCCTGTTCATTTGCAGTTGGTAATAATAGTAGGTCAAGCTCTCGTTAGTAGTAGACATTGGTCAGTTGTGCATACAATATTGTATGTGGTGCTGCGAATCTGTTGGGAAATAACACTAGGGTCGATGTGGTTCTCGTCATAACATGAAGTCGTAAGTTTCCCATCTTTATGCTAACAAGTCAATCCCGGCCATGAAGGTCTGCAACGAAAGATTGTAAAGGTGTCGTTATTACAACGTGAACTTCATGCATACTAAGTCAAATGGTGACGGTCTTTGGGGACACCAAGAAAACAATCGTACTTATTAGCAGATATTCGTTCTATAGTCGCTCAGGCAGGGTTTACTGTATTTTGATTTATTCTATTACTTTTGAACTCCTTCCTTATTTGGTTACTTTCTATGACTTTTAGTGAGGGAATATATCACTTTTGCCGAATTAATGGTCTAAAACAGTTCAAAAGTAATAGAATAATATAATAATAACGTTATTTAAATTCATTTTGTTCCAGGACGATTTTAAAACGAAATGTTTACCCCTTCTTTTTCTTTCGTTGCTAAATAAATGTCGATTACTTCTGTTAATAGGTAACTATGGTTTCATCATTCCCATGGTGCCATGTGGAATTAACATGATTTGTTACCGATGTAAATATGGTTACTTCCCGTATTGTGAAGATTTTCGTAACCCCTCTAGATTTGTCACTCTGCTCCAGATATCGATTGTTGCTTGATCTAATATTATGGAACTGTTGTATAGGAAATTAAGTTATGATCGCACATTAGCGCACACACGAGAACATATTGGATGAACATCTGGAATTAAATGTCTAGTTTACGCAATACATACAAAAAAGTAAGCTCTATTTGGATATATCTAACAAACAGATATATAATATTTCATACCAATTTACTCACGCTTACACTATGCAATGCTAATGCTTTCATATATGTTACGATTGGAGGAAAACACACGTACGTTTCTGTATAATGCTGTAAGTCCTCTTACTAACCACCAAATATATACTTAATAAGGACGTATATATAATTAATTGCAAATTATACACATATGTCCGCTAGTGATCATCCATGTGTACCAATAACACGTGACTGCTGAAGTGGAAATGCTTTATGCAAATAGTAATTTGCCCTGCGTTAACTCTACCGATTACCTGGAATTGTTTACGTCTGTAGTTTTGCATTTTAGAACTTCTAAGTAAAAACAACGACTTACGTATCTTAAATAGTGTGTAGTAGTCTGACAATTGCGTACATGTGTACTAAGACACCTAAATAGCCTTTTAGCTGTTTCTTTTGACATGCGCAGTGTTGCCTTCGTCTGTCTGAAGTTGTGCCACACGGAAAGCTTATAATCTGACGTTGGCGGTACCCCTCTAACAAGTCGCTACATTAACCCTTACCTAGGCTGTCTGATCTTGTAACATCAGGATTGTAGACAAGCGTCCTTAGGGACCAAACTTCAGATTGTGTGTCAAAACATATAAGCTATTTATCTCTGTAAGCTTCCAGGAATAAGCCATCTTATTTCCCGTCTGATCTGGTCATTAGCGCATGCGTTGCCCTCAGCGTTATTACTTCTTTCCTCGTCTAAACCCAGATTATTTAGATCAGAGGTAAAATATCTAGTGTGTATACAGTAACTATAGGCGTTTTGCCGAGTAACATATAAAACAATAACATCATTAACATTTCTATGTCATATCAGAAACGACACTGAATCGATTAATTACATATTCATTTTATGAATAAAATACAAGCCTTTTGGTTTTCATCTTAAAATAACATTTGTCATACAGATTTCATAGATATTTGGTTGTAGGATCAAATGCCGTTTTATATTAATAAGCTATGTATATTCTAAATTACAAGATGAATTACTTTTGACATACGGAAATCACCTCTCTAACCATTCCTTAGAGATTATTATACTTGATCTCCACCTAACATCTCGTTTTTTTTAAAAGTCCTTCACTTGTGTAATTATTTGAGGAAATGGAGGACTCGATGTTGGATCCGCTAATGACTCGGCAATAAACAACGTGAAGAGACATTGTAATTCGTGATGTGAAAACCTTATCATGGCCAGGTACAAATGTATCAGGGAGAACTCCTCTACATTGTAATGCTTTCATTCATCCATATTGTAATATTGCCTGTGAATTGTCTTAAAATATGGTGTTGATAGTGATATAACGTAGTTTGTGAACAGCCTCATGACGACCTACCCATGCCGTGAGACCTATCCAGAAGTCTATAAAGCATCTGTTGAACGTTATACTCGTCTGTTAATGTCTCCATATCCTTATTTTATCATAAAGCATCATTTCAAATTGATAACATAGTGCTAAAGCTCCAATCAAAATTTAGCCATGTCAGCAATATTGCTGTCGGCTGTTTTCTTTGTGTCCATTAAAAGTAACGGAACGTGCAGATTGGTGTGCTTTATGTTCAATTATCCTATGCGTTGGGCAAATAATGACAAGTGGCTACCATATGGAGCTCAACAGAATCCCCTAGCACACATCACTTCAAGTGTGATGTAACAGTGATCACTTAACAGATACACATTGAGTGACAACAAATGAATGATAAATACAAATAAGAGATAATACAGCTAGACACTTATGTTATTTATATTGCTAGGTCTACTGTCTCTTGTTTCGTATTGCAGAAGAAGGTTTTTATAAGTTGCAATAACCGATCCTTTTGTATTGACAATAAAATATGTTTAAACTAAAATAAATAGGTTCTCACAACTTAACTTGCTTGGTTAATTAATGGAAATTATTTTTTAGTACAAACGTTTCTAGCTACCCCCTCTGTATTAATAAGATCACATGGATATATTTGACAAGTTAACATGCATATAATGACCACTTAATTACAAGACTATTTTTATCCACTAAATCAAGACCAATAATATTAAATTTTAAACTGACTATATTAGTATTTCTGCCATATCTAATGATAATTACTAATTACTAATGATAAAGATAGTAATTTATACCTATAAAGTGTTTACTAAATTAGGTATAATATGAGGATTAATCTCCTTATTGTTAAACTTTAGAAACAAAAGCGCTAAGATTAGGGTGACATTAACCCCATCCCTTTGTCTGAAGCAGCAGGAAGTGGTTAGATACATCCGTTTAATTGTTGTTCAGACGTATAATACTATGTAGGTTTTTCCTGATACGCCGAACTCAAGTTTCACCCCGGATTCTCATAAGCTTGTTGGTAAGAGGATATCAGCTCCTAGGCGCTGTCTGAGAACCCAATCAATACTCTTTAAACATAGCAGGAAAACTCGGGATATTCAAACATGGAACATACAACCCTGTTAAATCAGGCACGGCCAAAAAGCAGTCATCACAGTCTGTATGTACAAATTGTAGTTCAAGTCTGCCGGGGGGGGGGGGGGGGGGGGCCGCGTGGTTTAAAAATACAATGGGGGGGGGGGCCCGCAGGCGTGGTTTACTAATACAATGACAAACCAATCATGTTGGAGATTGAAGACAAATGAAAGGTATTTTTGTATCGAACAATAAACGGATTTTTTTCCTGTGATTGGCCAGCATTTAGTGTTCAAGTTTACGTCTTGTATAGGCCAATTGGGCCTTTTTCTAATGCTGTTATTATTTGGTGAAGTCTGTAACAGGGGTTGTTGTAAGACCTTTGGCAGTCTATCATTAGATAAAATTCGATAAAAGGATTAAACAATATCTAATCAAATCTCGAATCTTTTATAAAAATATGTACTAGATACTATTATAGGCTAAAAGACGCAATTGATGAACAAGGTATACTAGTATGACTGTGGAGTATGGAATCGAACGAGCCCCTTGTCACTTCCGACAAGAGATGTCACGGCGTGGTACCGCCAGTGAAGCGACATGATATGCGTTGAGGAGGCCGCGATTGTTCCACTGTAATAGGGATCGTCTCCGCTAACTGGAGATGATCAGCCACTATTACACAATCTCCACGCTTAACAGCGCCAATCGATGGAAGTCTAGTAATCGTGGTACTAGGTGCAGAAAGAAGCAAATAAATGTGATTTATCACCGCAATCCAATGCATAGTTCCACGACAACGCAAAGCTTCACTCCCGTACGCTGCACTGTTTCGAAACAAGACTTTGCTTCCTCTTCTGAGATGATAGCTGCATGATAATTTGATTTTCTGGTACGGGTGTTCTCCAGTCATTTTTTCTAGGTTCGCATAATATATTACGAATGGGAGAAACACTTCGTGATGATCGACCTATCAAAAAGGAATGCATTAAAATCATCCAGATATTATAGTTTCTTAATGACCTCTCAATTGTTCATGCATCTAATAGGCCAGTTTTACTTTCGTTTCATTAGAAATCATAACTACGATTCCTGACATTTTAAACATAAACTTATTTAAATGACGTTCGTTAATGTTGTATGTGTCTGTGTCTTTGAGTGGTGTTAGAGACAATGCAAATGAAGACAGAATTGTGTTTTTGGTGTCCTACAAGTGCTGTGTTGGTTTGTTGATCTATGGATTCATAATTTTGTCCAAACATAAATAAGTCGAGATGATCTCGGTAAAATTCCATCGGCATCATACAGGGTATTATTATATGGCCTAATAACGCTACTGTGTTCCACACATGTCGTATATAACATAGGAAACCTCTTAAGTCACATACGAAACAATTCTAAATTATACAACCTTCACAATGGGCTTGTATAAACTACCAATCGATACGCATACAACCATCCCGACGCTTTGGAGTAATGCTCCTTTGCCGTTGGAACTCGATCGTTCCAAGGTCTGCCTTGTGTTATTTTGGTCTGGTCAGTTTCGGACACCCGTAATGGCCGCTAGGGTATCACAGAAATGGCGAATGAAGATACCCAATAGACCGTTTGAGAATGGAATATCGATGTACGAACCATGCGGTAACCATATTTATGATTCACAGAGGAAATGACTCAATATAAGCTATTGATCCCATACATTTGTCAGTGTAGTCTACATATACTCGCCTTCACATAGGTTATATTTTATGACTGCTATACTTGAAATTACGCTTTTAGGCGAGCATTTCATTAAATAATAACATTTATTTTAATTTATTTTTATTAATTTTGTAAGACATACACAAATAACACATACAGTGTATTAAGAGAAAAAGTAATAATAAAGAACAATAAGAAACCATATGGTGTCTGTTAAAAGTACTTATTATGGATAATTATAATGGAGTCAGTTTTATAAAGAAGGAATGTTAAACATCCTGATGTAAAAAAACGATTTGATAGGAGTAATGCCAATCATTTATCTAAGTCCATACGCCTATGCGAAACAGACACGACTCCAAAGAACAAAAGCACATTCTAGAAAAAAAAAACAAATAGGAAGAAAGCAGAAACAAGGCACTTGCACATGTAGATCAAACAATAGAAAATGCTGGTCAGTTATGTCAGTTAGCTATACAAAAATAAAAATGACTGTTTTAGGGCTCTAACAGAATGAGGACGACTATGAGAATTACTTGTGGTAGTAGTACTTTTACTGATATTTAGATATAATACTAAATGAAGGTAGTTGAAAAAAGAAGAAGAAAGACTTAACAAAGTAATTAACAGTAATTTAAAGTCCGAAGTCAGTGGTCGAATGAGACTTTTAAGTGTTCTTAGTTAAAATTAATATATTTGTTTAAACTAAATGAAACATGATTGTTTTGCATGAGTGCTATGGTTGAAATGAAGTTTTTAATTATCGTATAACAAACATTTAACTAGAAAGGGAAAAACTAAAATCGTCCATGTCAATCGACAAAGGATATAAATAACTGAAATCGTCTATGTCAATCAACAAAGGATATAATAACTAAAATCGTCCATGTCAATCAACAAAGGATATAAATAACTGAAATCGTCCATGTCAATCAACAAAGGATATAAATAACTGAAATCGTCCATGTCAATCAACAAAGGATATAAATAACTGAAATCGTCCATGTCAATCAACAAAGGATATAATAACTGAAATCGTCCATGTCAATCAACAAAGGATATAAATAACTGAAATCGTCTATGTCAATCAACAAAGGATATAATAACTGAAATCGTCCATGTCAATCAACAAAGGATATAAATAACTGAAATCGTCTATGTCAATCAACAAAGGATATAATAACTAAAATCGTCCATGTCAATCAACAAAGGATATAATAACTGAAATCGTCCATGTCAATCAACAAAGGATATAATAACTGAAATCATCCATGTCAATCAACAAAGGATATAATAACTGAAATCGTCTATGTCAATCAACAAAGGATATAATAACTAAAATCGTCCATGTCAATCAACAAATGATATAAATAACTGAAATCGTCCATGTCAATCAACAAAGGATATAATAACTGAAATCGTCCATGTCAATCAACAAAGGATATAATAACTGAAATCGTCTATGTCAATCAACAAAGGATATAATAACTGAAATCGTCCATGTCAATCAACAAAGGATATAATAACTGAAATCGTCCATGTCAATCAACAAAGGATATAATAACTGAAATCGTCCATGTCAATCAACAAAGGATATAAATAACTGAAATCGTCCATGTCAATCAACAAATGATATAATAACTGAAATCGTCTATGTCAATCAACAAAGGATATAAATAACTGAAATCGTCTATGTCAATCAACAAAGGATATAATAACTGAAATCGTCTATGTCAATCAACAAAGGATATAAATAACTGAAATCGTCCATGTCAATCAACAAAGGATATAATAACTGAAATCGTCCATGTCAATCAACAAAGGATATAAATAACTGAAATCGTCTATGTCAATCAACAAAGGATATAATAACTAAAATCGTCCATGTCAATCAACAAAGGATATAAATAACTGAAATCGTCTATGTCAATCAACAAAGGATATAAATAACTGAAATCGTCTATGTCAATCAACAAAGGATATAATAACTAAAATCGTCCATGTCAATCAACAAAGGATATAATAACTGAAATCGTCCATGTCAATCAACAAAGGATATAAATAACTGAAATCGTCTATGTCAATCAACAAAGGATATAATAACTAAAATCGTCCATGTCAATCAACAAAGGATATAAATAACTGAAATCATCCATGTCAATCAACAAAAGATATGAAAAACTGGAATCATCCATGTCAATCAACAAATGATATAAATAACTGAAATCATCCATGTCAATCAACAAAGGATATAAATAACTTGAATCATCCATGTCAATCAACAAAGGATATAAATAACTGAAATCGTCCATGTCAATCAACAAAGGATATAAATAACTGAAATCGTCCATGTCAATCAACAAAGGATTTAACAACAAATCGTTAAGGAGTATAAAACATTGTTGATTATGACCCGTCTTTCTTTTAGTCCTGCTTTCAAAATATTTATAGATATTGGCTTCAATTGGCTTAAATCAAAACCAGATAAATTAAAATCAAATTCAAATATTGTCTTTGAATTCTTTATATTATTGAATGACAGTTAGTCGTCTCCAATCGATTTCATCAACATGTGATTCAGTCTGTGTATGGAACACATGCCAATTATCTATAGTACTGTATTGTGGTGTCGGTGTTAGCTCACATCCAGGCATCACCTAGGTCCTCAATAATAGATGAACAATTGTTCTAGTAGGCACATGTATATTTTATAGGGAACATGCATCAACATGTCACTGTGAACGGCATACTCTGTAGTAGAGTACCAAGCTACTCCTTAATTAAGATTCAGTGAATTTCCATTTTCGCAATAAGAACTGCATTGCACGATCTATAAGATTAAACATTGATGAATACAGTACGTATCTAAAAAAAGAAACATTTTAAGATACCACTACCATCGTTCTTGGATCTTCTGCTGGTGATATAGAGCTTGGTGTAGTGAAGGGTATTATTCATCACGAACTGTTTAGCTCTTGAAATCGGCACCCACACACCTGACAACATATGAAACCTTAATTTGATCAATGTTGTGAGGCATTAGATTTCGTGAATTTAGATTGATTCGTGAATTTAGCGAAATTATAACCCCCGAAAATAGTAGCAACAACACAGTTCGGAGACTAACTGGTTACCCACCTCAATCTCGTTAATACCACAAACCCACCCATGTATGAAAAGGGCAAATAGCAGCATCAATATTTATCTGAGTTCTGAAAAATTGTGTAAATGAAATACTTGTACATGATCTCTATCATTAAATATGTTATCTTCAAATATTGCCTTGCACATATCCAAATAAGCTTAATTGCTGGTTACATGAGTATACACTCCATAAAACATTTGTAAAAAGGGGGTAAGTTATTTTCCTTTTCTTTTCCAATATTACATATACAAATACAAGATTGTGTAACACTTGAATGGAAGCAAGAGTAAACTGGAAAGATTACTAGTAAATATCTTATCTAACTTGTACTGGTGTCATCGACAATGGAACCTCATACGAATGTCATTGTAAATGCAAATATATGCAGACTCTTCAGCATGGAGCCTATTTGTCAGTCACGCTTTTTACTGCGTATGGCCTTGTACAATGTGGTGTTTCCGGGATTCCTGTATGGGTGAATATATACACAATAGAAGGAAACATATAATCACAAACAATAGTCTCGGCTCAGGTGTGATTTAAATATTGATAAAATGAAGCGCATGTCTGATTATCGTTTGTACAGACATATTATCTCACTGTGTATGAAGTGTACAAATGATACCACAGATCAATAGAAGGATTGGCCATTTTCTAGGTTTTTGAGGTTTGTTGTATCACAATAAATACAATAACATTAACTGTTTATACATACAATATGCATTACGTGTGGGTGGGGTATGGAATATGCATTATGTGAGGAAGGGGTATGGAATATGCATTATGTGGGGGCGGGTATGGAACATGCATTATGTGTGGGAGGGGTATGGAATATGCATTATGTTTCGGCGGGTATGGAATATGCATTATGTGAGGTTGGGGTATGGAATGAACATTATGTGTGGGTGGAGTATGGAATCAGCATTATGTGAGGTTTGGTATGGGATATGCATTATGTGAGGTTTGGTATGGAATATGCATTATGTGTGGGAGGGGTATGGAATATGCATTATGTGGGGTTGGGGTATGGAATATGCATAATGTGTGGGCGGGTATGGAATATGCATTATGTGTGGGCGGGTATGGAATATGCATTATGTGAGGTTGGGGTATGGAATGAACATTATGTGTGGGTGGAGTATGGAATCAGCATTATGTGAGGTTGGGGTATGGAATCAGCATTATGTGAGGTTTGGTATGGAATATGCATTATGTGTGGGCGGGTATGGAATATGCATTATGTGTGGGCGGGTATGGAATATGCATTATGTGAGGTTGGGGTATGGAATGAACATTATGTGTGGGTGGAGTATGGAATCAGCATTATGTGAGGTTGGGGTATGGAATATGCATTATGTGTGGGCGGGTATGGAATATGCATTATGTGTGGGAGGGGTATGGAATATACATTATGTGGGGTTGGGGTATGGAATATGCATAATGTGTGGGCGGGTATGGAATATGCATTATGTGTGGGCGGGTATGGAATATGCATTATGTGTGGGCGGGTATGGAATATGCATTATGTGTGGGTGGGGTGTGGATTGATGTATTAATCATATCGTGAAGTAGGTAATGTAGATTTGCAACCTTCTTTAGAGGTAAATTCTCCTAAGCGGGACTTGTTACTACAGAGGTATACTTGGCCTTCCCTTACAGAGGTAACATGTTACTACAGAGGTATACTTGGCCTTCCCTTACAGAGGTAACATGTTACTACAGAGGTTTACTTGGCCTTCCCTTACAGAGGTAACTTGTTACTACAGAGGTATACTTGGTCTTCCCTTACAGAGGTAACATGTTACTACAGAGGTATACTTGGCCTTCCCTTACAGAGGTAACATGTTACTACAGAGGTATACTTGGCCTTCCCTTACAGAGGTAACATGTTACTACAGAGGTATACTTGGCCTTCCCTTACAGAGGTAACATGTTACTACAGAGGTTTACTTGGCCTTCCCTTACAGAGGTAACTTGTTACTACAGAGGTATACTTGGTCTTCCCTTACAGAGGTAACATGTTACTACAGAGGTATACTTGGCCTTCCCTTACAGAGGTAACATGTTACTACAGAGGTATACTTGGCCTTCCCTTACAGAGGTAACTTGTTACTACAGAGGTATACTTGGCCTTCCCTTACAGAGGTAACATGTTACTACAGAGGTATACTTGGCCTTCCCTTACAGAGGTAACATGTTACTACAGAGGTATACTTGGCCTTCCCTTACAGAGGTAACTTGTTACTACAGAGGTATACTTGGCCTTCCCTTACAGAGGTAACATGTTACTACAGAGGTATACTTGGCCTTCCCTTACAGAGGTAACATGTTACTACAGAGGTATACTTGGCCTTCCCTTATAGAAGTAACATGTTACTACAGAGGTATACTTGGCCTTCCCTTACAGAATTAACATGTTCCATATGACAAATAGTTCATCTCTGATATACTCAATCTTACTTTTGATAAAGGAAAATTCAATGAGGCTAACTCTGTTACATAATCACGAGGCAATGGCCAGGGTTCGGCATAAAAGACGTCCGACCATAATGTATAACGGCGGACAGCAAACGAGTTTGAATATTTCACATACATTTCATTACAGTGGGCTTTTCTGAAATATCACAGTAAACCCAACTTATGTACTCTTAGAACTTGTACGAAATTGAAAGTAATAATTTAGCAATCTGATGATGATATTTTTTTATTATGTAGACCTACTTAGATTCAACAAATGCAAAGAATATCGGTGATCAATTTCATCATCTCTGTAACCCAATGAACCTCCTTACAATTCTCTTGTGTAATGCTTTTCTACTGATAGTTAAAAGTCTTAAGCTAAGGAACAGTGACTTACTTGGGTAGGTGGTGTAATTTCTCATGATAAGGAATGGAGGTCATAATGAAACAAATGTGGAACATGATGTTCCTATATATTGTTTTTAGAAATACAATATTATACATTGTATGTCGCATTGTTATGGGCTGTGACTTACACCTGACCTAAAAGAGTTGTAAACATATATTTTAGTCCTATCTAGTTACCCTGTACAAGTTAACCCCATTATACACATTTCAATAGTTCATTTCGTGTAAATCAATTAGGTTGTATTCCTCGGTTGATCGCCGTTTCCTGACGCTCTGCAGTGTCAGAGAAGCCGTGGGTATGGGCGCGAGGTTGATTACCAGGGAGGTATCGATCACTTAACCAATCAAAGAGTGCGGTAGAACTTTTCAAATAACCAGTCAGTATTTACATATTCAATTATCACCGACGATAAAGATAAACACCAGGATTACGCACGGAAATCAATAAATATATTTTTTTAAAACCCAGCAGATCTTTATGTGTAAATTTATTAAGAAGATATTTTTTCAGTCTGATATTAAGAATTATCGACACATTAACTTTGGATGCTCTACAGCAAATACTATCATCAGTTTAAATGCCGAAACCACGCGATTGTAAACAAATCGTTATCTCTATCATATCCATGGAGACTAAATTAACAGCCTTTTGCCTCTCTAACGGATACCGTAATCACTATCCCTGTGTGTCCTTTGTATATGACAACAGAGCAACTCTCATTAGGGCGTCACACGGCTAAAGTTCATTAGATAGTCATCCCCATATAGGTTCCAGCTTGGATAATCACTTTCGTTGGAGAGAATAATCAATGATTCACGCTATCATATGGAAAGCTAGGTGACGAATATAGATTCCCATCAATAAACAAAACTTATCTCTGTTGTCTGGAAATGCTTCGTTGTACGTTATACTACGCTATTCTGTAGGTAGTAGGTCGTGTACTGGAAGTGTTTTTTCATTTATTACGAAGATAAAAACCTACGTTTAAAATCAACTTGTTTTATGAAACTTTGAGACTGATTTATTAAACAATTTGTAATTTGAACTCCCTTTAGACTGTATGAAGCATTAAACATAACATTTAATATTTTTAATACTTTAAGCTACAGAAAAAAAATTGATAAGTTGGTATTCATAAATAAAAATGTGTACAAAAACCGTCAATGATGTAAAATGCATCCACTCAGGTACAATCGAATTTGAAAAGAAGGAAATAAATAAATAAAATAATAAAATACGCACAATCATGTGTGTTAAATATTATTTCAAAGTGCGTTGAGTTCACAACATATTTACCGCTATTTGAATTTTACGTTTTAATTTTGAATAGTGCGTTAATTTTTCGAAGCGAGTTGTTACACACTATATTGTATAGGTTTCAATGATTTTCAAACGATTTACATTGGAGTACATGGGAAAACGACTGGTTCTCCTTTAGCATCACTGACGATTCGTACGATGAAAAAACTGTGTTTGTGTATTGAAATACCATTTGTTTGAACAGCATTTGTAATGATCTTTTTCTCATTATAGAGTTTATCATAATATATATATATCCGTCTTATCTGCGATAAAGCAAGCATCCACTTTAATTCATTCCATGTCCATGCAATGGTTCAGTTATAGTCTGTAATGTATTTGACAGATGACATATGATACATGTACGTATTGTATTGTCATATACATGTGCCACAGCAGATCAAAATCGATCTTAAGTACATACTGCAAATCAAATCGAAATTTTTCCTGCAAGAAGCTTTCGATTGAGGTACATTGGTGTTATTAACTGAATGTATATTATGTGGCAGGAAAATTCTTGTTTCTGACAGAATTTATCTTGTAACATTTTATAGTTGTATTTCATCTATTATCATATTATAAAGAACTTTGCTCTTTACCACTACATGTATAAGCGCCATCACCAACAGCAACAATTGCACACTTAGATATGCTCGGAACGCTGGCTGATATATCTGTATTTCATGTTGGACATATGTATTTATATCTATTGTGGTATTATAAAATCATCTTTAATCAACACACAAATCTATCTAGGATATTCCATCGTGATCTCTCTCATTAAAAGCCGGTATGTGCAGAAGCACACGGCGTGTCACCAAACTAATGAGTTTGCAAACTACGAACACGGCACCATATTTATGCACTTCTTGAAGAGTGTGATGTACGATCCTAAACGAAATATATTTTCAGTAATGTAAAATATGGCTGTACGTCTACCGACAATGTGTTATTTATTATACACGTTCTCGTTGCCCACGAGATCTCGCACACAGATTTCTTGTCGCCATATTTTAACATGTCAGATATAACCAACATCTCCAAGGATTTTCAAAAAGGTCAAAAGGCAGTATCGATTCCTTCAGTAGATGATATTGCCAATGCGTTGTCGAGTAGTAGACACGTTTGTTGTATCCTTTGTCGCCATTTTCTACATTATCCAGAGAATTTAATTAACAAATTACACAGGAGAATTGAAACGGTTGTACATTGGGTCTGTTCGTTGAGTTGTACTACTGGCAGAATATCTCTTTGAGATATCTAGAAAGGTCAATGACGTTAGTCTATAGAAGGTTGTGAGTAATGTCCGGTTTAAGATTATCCTGATTACACAGGGTGATTTGTTTGTCTATAGTTAGCGGTATAGTTCTGTCCTAAAGTACATTACTGACGTTTCGTGATGTTATAGTCTACTTATTGGGATCAAAGGTAGTAACACGGCATATAGTACTTGGGATTCCTGTAGTAATCGTCCGTATACGTATGGAACTGTTTTAAGCTGTTTCCTTGACAATGCCCTCCATGTGACTCTACATGATTGTCTATCCCAATGGCCACCTAACCCTGTCTGCTCGTAATTTGTTGACCTGACACTCTCTTTTTGTTGGTGGCTTCTCCAAGGTTAATACTGTCTATCTGACGACCTCCGTCTCCATATACATATACATTGTACATATTGGAGTTGGAGTCTCTTGAATAATCTTCGTTAATTAATAAAAATGATTTGTCTTGGTGGCTCGTTGACACCACTTTCATGCAAACCAACCCGTGTACGAAAAGGGATTCAACAACTCTGTCCTTTATAATTATACAGGTGTGCGTTATGAAGAGGCTAATTATATATGTATAAAGTAGAATGCACCAAATGAGGTGGCTGAGACTTTATAGATAATTGATCCTTATAATACATGTATTACTTTGATAGTTTTGACGATGATAAGCCATTTTTTTATTTAAAGGAATACGTTGGTTACCAAGACTAATGATGTACTTTATAGGTATGTTGAAACAATGTTCCTCTTTGATTTTACAGAATGGCGAACTTCCAAGTGAACGGAAATCAGGACGACGACTACAATGGGCCTTATGACGGGTCATTACGTCATTGTGCCAAAAAGGCAGCGAATCTTAGTCTTCCGGGAGCAAGTGGCACCACCACACGGTCACTTTTCATCTTTAGTGAGGAAAATTTCATCCGCAAGTATGCAAAGATCATCATCGAATGGGGATATCCTTTTCAAAATAGATATTTCGCTGTTGTAGGTGTTAGCAAACTTGTTCGATCATTTCCAATTGTCAATTTACCGAGCTGTAGTTGCGCTCTTCCTAGAAAACCTTATTAGTTTATCTACTCTCTGATGCTAAGTGCCTTCCCAGATTATTCTGAAACTTAATTAAGTTTGCACCAATATTTAGTTGGAATGCTATATCCGTTCGTTCTGTTTCTCCTGTTAAATTTTAACAGTATATTGAAAATATCCTAAAGTAGTAAATCATGATAATTAGATGAATGAATCGGGAATGATGGTTAGACGTCGGAACGTGTGCTATGTTTTATACATTCTGGGAAAGTGGAATTACAAACGCCTCGAGAAAACGTGGTATTTTTGTGATATACAATGTTCTTCTTTATCGATCTATGATTTTGATTTCCAACACTAACGAGTCTTTGACGGAAACATATTAAATTTATAAAGTGATTTTGTGTGACATTACCATTCTGATGTTCATCCATTTAGCTGTAAAGTAAACGATCTGTTCGCAACATCTCGCCAGATAAGATTGTCTCAAAACTTACAAAGCTGTTTTATTGCAAACGTCATTTTACGATCATTAGCGATTTTAATGACAATATCCCTACGTAATCATGGACACCTATTTCAAACCCAGGTCTACATATGACACGGTGCAAAGGCCATATGACAACTTTAGGAAATCAGCAAAATTGAAGAAATGCTATTGGTGAATCGAGGCCCACGTGATTTAACGTTCGGTGGCGTGTGTTTAGAACGATCTGGTTTATCTGATGAATAGAATGCATGAATCGATAGCACATCTTGCCTCTCGTGTTAGGACTGATAGCGATGGCATGTGAAGTTTTGCTCCTTAGAGAGAAATCTCGCGGTTAAGTTTGAACCTACCCTGTAAAACCTGAATGGAATATTAATGCTTGCGTTTTTCGAGAACATTCGAAATATCTACACATTTCTTCTTGCTCAATATCACCGAGACCTTGATTTCATATGCAAAAATATGTTATACGAAATTAAAAAGTGTACATTATGTATTTGCTTTATATCCCTTAGAAGGTGTTTCAATTGTGTAAAAGGACACTTGGATTACACAAAATGTGTTTCCTTTTGAACTCTGGCCACATGAAATATAATTACTGGAAAATTCAAATTATAGTCAGGAAAAGAACAGAATTCAATAAACCTTTTGGTGGTATCCTTTTGTGTCACTCAAGCTACATGCACTGGAATATTTGTTAATTTTCATTTGAATCACACATGGAATGTTCTGGTTCGTTCTCACGGTACACTAATCCCTTGCTTATAAAATAGTTTTTATATGTTCATGACCTGTATATTTTCAACTAAAACGAACAATCCATTTGCATACCAGCAAATTCTTTTCTATGTATTTTATACATCTTCCATTTAGACATTATGATCGATCGCAACAATTATAAAGTGTTGGCATTGTTCCACATTGGTCCCTGTTGTCGATCATTTTTCAATATTAGTATGTCGGTTTTGGGTTTTCTGAGCAATGAGTTTCTGATGCATACCTCTCAACACAAAATATTGCGCCATTCAAGTGAAATAATTATGTTTCTAAATTTGAGTTCCGTGGCAGCGCGGCCTATTTGCACTAGCATATCCATCAAGAACATATATAAGGCCACACATTGCTGTACATGTTTGTGCCACCCATCAAACCCACTAAAACTGTGGTACTAAATCTATTTACTATCTGAAGCCATAGTAATCCTACCACAACAAATCCAATTGTTCTGCTGATTTCCATTCGGATTCTCTCCGAATGGTCATTACTTTTTCTATTTATCCTGGTAACCACACTACAAATGTGTTTCACCATTTAACTATAAACTTTAGCTGAAAACATAGCTCTCCATATATAACGGTATTTGAAATATTATTATCGAGTAATGCTTGTTTTTTTGTTTGTTTTTTTATTTACACATTTAGTTATAAATGAATATTTACTCTGTACATTTTATTGTTTAAAAAATGGGAAACTCTCTCCACACAACAACAAACTATAAAACGGAACCTTTACCAGTTCTCATTAACATCATGCATCAACAGTTTTATGGAGTGTAAAGTAGACTTGAACTGTTCGCTATACCATTGTCTCCGCCCAGCAGATATTCGTACTTGCATATTTTCAAACTAGATATTGAATATTGGATTGCACGCGAGCCCGAAGTTTATAATCATATAATTCTATATATAAATACTACTTAATCAGAGATGACGTGGGTAGGTTTTAAGTTTTGCATATTTCATCAACCAAAATCTATTTCTGAGTTTCATTCTATTTAATGGAGAGTTAGATGTTCGTGTCTATATCTATTTAGATATTTTAACATTTTTTTTTATTATTTCGTGAAGGGTGTTACATGTTTTATGTATTACAAAACATATCACCTCATTTTTCACCATCGATACAATTATCACCAACACAACCACAAATTACGACATCTCCCAACTTCCTTCGTCAACATTAGACACACATGTTCACTCCGTCAATCGTCACCAAGACCAGCATCAAATATAACATTTGCCGCCAACGTCAACATCTTCAGCAAAACACACCCCACGCCGTCATCGCCGCCGCCACCTCATCATACCACACCACATAAGAAATTATCATATACAAACATAACAATTAAATCACAGATCTGTGTCAACAAACTCGACTAACTTCAAAACATATAACACAACTAGCATACCAACGTCTCACCATCACTACCACCGCGGTCACCATCACCGCCGCCAAAACTTCATCACCACCGCCACCACCGCGGTCACCACCAGCGCCGCCAAAACGTCATCACCACCGCCACCACCGCGGTCACCACCAGCGCCGCCAAAACTTCATCATCACCGCCACCACCGCGGTCACCACCAGCGCCGCCAAAACTTCATCACCACCGAGGTCACCACCACCGCTCTAACAACAACAACAACAAACCAGCTATACAATATATCAGCAATAGCGTTCAACTCCACACACCATATTCATCATATATCAATCAGCCCGCCACCTCCACCCAACCATGTAGTTAATATTACTAGCATCACGCACTCGCCGTCATACACATACCAACATATACTCCATATCACTCACTAAAGACATAGAACCGGGGTAGTCACTGCGGTAAGCTGAAATGGTGGTCCGTATGCAGCTTCTATTCCAATCGATAGAGTAGGTCCTAGGAGTGATAAGTCGGGGACCAACATATAAAAATGACAGGCGCAACTCAGAGAGCACACCAAGAAGCAGATGGAACCGGCAACTTATTTCATATCAAGTTAAATGTGTGCTACTCTTGATCCATTAAGACATGGGAAAAAACATCGGTTACAGTGTATAAAGCTATATACATGATACAAACGAATTTGCCCCCAAATGCTAGAGATAAATCCTGAAATGCTGAGATTTGTTATTGTAGGAAGTTTCAAGTTACCCATGACGTGGCATATTACAATAGCGAATTTCTGATGTTCGCAATATGCAAGAAATATTTCGTCATGTAATTCAAAATGGACAATATTTGGTAAAAGAGTTTGTATTTCGACAATGTGTTTACTATTCACACTTTAAGCACCTAAATGCATTAGACCTTTCCTTACAACTTTCCGGTAGTGTCTAGTTATTACCTCATGTTTTGTTGACCCTAGCTATAGACCATAAACTGGGCAAACTTTTTTCACAATTTTATGAAACTATTGAGATACCGTAATATATTCTGAAAAGACTACAGAGTAAAAATCCCCTCAACGGTCATCATAGGACAAAACACCAGACATACGGGGACTATACCTGGATATAATCCACACAACTTGGTACAGTTTGCATGTAACCACAATATCGTCAGAGATGCATGCGTCCTCTGATTAGCAGACATGCTTTGAAATGTCAAGCCGTTCTGGTGTTATCCATACACGGTTGGTATAATTCCCCCGTATTTATTCTTGATGTCCCCAGCCGTTAGCTCAGTATGCTAAATAACTAATCGCTGCAGGCAATATGCGGTGATGTTATCAAGCCAGTTGTCCATCTCGACAACTGTCCACCGGGGAATTTATCATCCTCTATTATACAATACTTAAACGATTTGTTTCAATAGAATTGCGTTAGAAATCGATGATGATGATATGCATGTGAAGATCAGAATAGCTAGATGACGCTATGTGGAAAACACATTAGGCTCGCGCTGAATTGCTAACAACTTGGTCTGGGATATTGGTATGCTTCAGTTACACACCCAATGTAAGTTGTACTTACGGAACGATGGACTTTCAAAATATACCCAACCATCCTAGATTTAATACGATTTGGTCAATGTATCAAATGAGTTATTAGTGTTACCAGTCCATGGACGAGATACAGATGTAATTATCTCACAATGCTTGAAAAGTCATTAACGAATAAACAGGAGCCCAAGATCTTTGTATGTCAGTAACTAAAATGTGATAACCGCTTTTATCAGCTGTTTTACTAAACTCAATGCTTTACGTTGTACAATGTAAATACATTACAAATGTATAGTGACTACGTAATACTTCGTCAGACAATGTATTTTCTCTCTTGACATATTCCGATATCTGTGAATATTTTACCATAATATTGGAAGACGAAAAATATTTAGTTTAAAGCTACGCTTTTTACACCTTTAAATGGAACTTTATTTCGAGATACCAGAGCCGAAAGTGAATTCTTGTTTTTCATTGCAATGAACATTAATTTTCGACTTTAAAGTGATATGTGCCGTAATTTTCATACTTAAGAATCAAGAAGAGCTTTTGATATTTTATTCACCACTAAAAATTATCATTTTGAAATTTGCGATACTTACAATGCATTTAAAAAATAATGTATATTGCTATTTGTGACTTTCGTGTGTAAATGAAGATTCGTTCAACTAGAAAGGGGATTAATCCCTTTTTCTAATATTTTTGCTATTTCGTTCGTAACCATTTGTATCTGTACACGCAACCGATATTGTTTTAAGAAGAATATGTAAATTATTGGGAAATCTTTCTAAGTTGGCGACATTTAGCCTTAAAAACGATTAAAACACGATTGGTTTTGTCGAATCAATGATGTGAGAAAAATAACGTTGTACTTGTTTGTCTTTTGTAAGCATTGAATGACGAGGAACGAAGAAAATAATCTGTTCAATAAGTTCGAAAAGTGCTATATTGCAAGACCGCCATTGTTGTTTCTATATTGGTCGCCTGTCGATCGATACCATGGTTGGTGAAGGTCGACAATCTATCTTGTTAAAACATCCACATGAGCAGTATAATTCAATTGGAGTACAACATGCCACCAAACCATTCGTTAAATTGTCATTCTGTCGTGTGGAAAGCGTTCCTTCATTTCTTCACAGCAGGTTTAATTTTCACAGTGGTATAATGTTGGCTGGTATCGGCGAAGACAATCACACGTAGCCTTGTCTTACAAAAAACATGAAATGCTCTAAGCTCTCTCTAACTCAGACAAAATATGGAACCCGTGTGTCATTTACTGAGCTATTTTCATGAAAGTTATTTACCGTTTATGTTATAAAATAGACATCTTGGTTGGTACAAATAAACAATGATAATCAGTCGATTTTTTGAGACTCCTCATATGATAAAATAACCTTCCATGGCTATTCCATTTTAACATACTTGATGAACATTCAGAGTTGATGGACAATTTGTCATGTTTGACGATTCCAAATCTAATTCTAGAATCAGAAACACTTAGGCCATATTATGCTACTGGTATTCTCATTCGTCAAACGTGAATGATATTCGAAAATAAGATGTAAGAAGGGGTCAAAATCGTGAGACTTGTTTTTTGTATATTCAATATGAATATACTGATGTAGACGGTGAACCGACAGATTGATGTTTTAGATAACAGAAAATGATATACTACTCCACGGAAACATTTAACAAAGCTGTCTAGGTTCATTCTGGTATTGATTTTTCTTTCTAAAATTGTTTCAATGGACCGGCCATTTAGATCTTCCGATACAGCTTTCTCCACCATGAGCAGACGGTCTCTGCAAATTGTGCCGGTCTTTCTGGGTTTCAAAAAATATAGTCCAATGTATGATAAATTGTGAAAGAAAAAGTTTTACTTTAGCAATGATCTGGTTTGTAAATGTTTGCTTAATATCATTTTAATAAATCATTAGATTGTAGTCGACACATGCACCGAGATATGGAAAAACTGGATTGAATATATGAGTATTGAAAAACATATTTACGCTATCTCTACAGATATTGATTTATATATTCATACTGCATAAACTGAAATACATTACCCATTACCTTTTTAACGTGTACTGTTAAATATGCGCATATATTGACCGTCTAGGGGCGGTGGGACCAGACATATCCGATCAGGCGCCCTCGGGTTATTGGAAGATGCAAACGGTTTCTTTTTCGTACATTCGAGACAACACGTAATGAAATTGTTAAGCACTACAATGTACATTACAAATCTATTAGTCCAACATTAACGGGCGGTAACGCCAAATATCGCCATCGAGTCCCGGCCATGCTTTGACGTCATAAGCGCGGTGATCAGCTTGCTAATTTGCATTTGCGTGGTGCATTGGTTATAATGAGATTAAGTTTTTTCCCCCTTCCAGGGATGTTAAAGCAACTACATTAAATACAACACCATTCTGGAGTTTTTAATAGTGTGGTTAATACCGACATTTGATACAAGTACATTCTAATATCAGATAATCTAAGAAAATTAACGGAATCACTCCGCGTCTTTTTTTTCTTGTTCATCAAATCCCACATTGTTTTGAAATAAAATCATTCGATGAATATATTTTTTTTAATGAAACAAGTTCGAGCATTGCAACTTAACATATTGCAACTCAGTACTTTGCATAAAACACTCCTAATGTCCTGGTTTTCTTGAATTGGATAGTTGTATGCCGTTTGGATTGATGCATAGATTTTCTAGCGAACGCTTTAAATGTATTTTCTTTCTAAAATACTCACTTCACGACATGTATGGAGGAATAGTAGTAAGTAGTACCCAACCCAGTAGAAGAGCCTTCAGACAACTTCATTATTGTTTATTCATTAGAAAGATTCTTAACGATTGTTTATTTTTTACGTACCTCTCAGTGAAACATTGAATTCTCCGCGAAGTACTTACGACTTCTGTGCATTTCTGAAGCTCATTAAAAGTAAGTTAATCGATATTACAATGGGTACAATAACGTCGGTATACTGGTATAAACATCGGTAGTGTGATGTTCTAGATGGTTAGCGTGAAAATATCGTATGTCCTCAATGCATAAAATTAAATTCAGAATATCGATAAGCAGCTGTACACGGGGTGGTAATTATAACTTCAGATGCATTCAAGTTAGAGGTTATTTATATGACATAATTGTATCTACATCACAAATGGTCGCGGTTTTAAAATTGAATACATACATAGATACAATTTATATACATACGAAGTATTGACAAAAAAGTGTTTTGTATACATGTAATATAAATATCACCCATCATAAGAGATAGAAAATCAATTAAATATGTTACATGTATGTTTTACACAGGTTAATGTATTAGTTAAGTTGAAATGGCTCTTCCTTTTAATGTCAGTGATACTGTTTTAGTGAGCTTCACTAGAAGTTGTCTTCATTTTGCCAATACCATTCCTTAACTCACCGTCACGCCATTCGAGTACATGGTTCTCCTGACTATCATCGCCAACTGTATCGTACTCGCCTTGGAAGAACACCTCCCTGACGACGACAGGACGCCTCTAGCTCTACAGCTGGTACGTACAATGTAGTAGTGAAACTGGCCGACAGGACACGCGCACCACATGTGGTGATTAAAAAACTATATTTATATTGCTGATATACAAATACATATAAGCAGTGGATTTGGCAATATCAAAACATTAAAAAACAATCAAAATAATAAACAGAAATAAAATAGTAAATGAATAGAAAAAAATAGTGATAATAAAAAGAACGGAAAATGAATTCGAGGAAAAAACAACACTTTAAAATTTTTTATAAAATTCGGATGAAAAATATACATTTTTACATGTGTGTTGCATTAATTTTGTTTTAATTTTATTTTGATTTTGCTGGATTTTTTCCTTTTTCAGGAGGCGACCGAGATGTACTTCCTAGGGATATTTTGTGTAGAAGCGCTGTTAAAAATAGTTGCTTTGGGATTTTGTTTACATCGTGGGTCGTATCTACGTAACGTGTGGAACATCATGGATTTCGTAGTCGTAGTCACAGGGTAAGTACGGTAAATCTCTTGATTTTTTTTATGAACAAATTAACATATGGTATTTATATAAACGAAAAGGAACAAAAAGATAAGTGCTTACAAAAAAATAAAAATAAAAAAAATAGAATCACAAATAGCATCTGTGAAGAGTCTGATTTGGGGCGTTTTATATGTTTAATACGGTATTTAGCGAGAACTAAGGGAGAACACTCGTGATAGAACTCTTTTACAGTGGAGGGAGATAATTCAAATAAATGGCGCCGACAGTAAATAGTAACGACACCTTGATGATGAGGGAGAAAACTCATTTTAAGTTAAATATGAAGATATGGATCGATTTTATACTATGCTTTCTGATTAATCATGATCCGAGTTAGAGGTACGAAATAAGACTTAGAGATGACATGTACTAGTTTTCATTCATGCATAGATATTGTTACCGCACATACGTACATGCATGCATATATCAGGTTGGGCACAACCCTGCATATGGGTAACAGCTACCCATTTGAGTAACAGTCACCTGTTTGCAGTAATCAATAAGTTACCCAATTGAGTAAATATGTGAAAAGTAAACGCATAATGTTGTTTTAAAAATTATTAGCAAAAAATTTAGGTGCTCTCCATTGACTTCAGTGTATAGCTATCAGAAAAATTCAGTGCAAATGTTATGGTTGAATGACTTTTACCTGTGTTATATTTTAAGCACCATAGTAAGCAATGGAAGTGGTTATTTTGTGACTTTTACCAAAATTTAGACAATAAAGTTTGTCCCATTTTGATTAATAATGTACTATGTTATGTTATTAATGGTGCCATGTCAAAATTATTACGCTGTTTTTTGATAAAAAAGTTTAAAACAATTTCATGAATTTTCTTACACAATATTCCTCATTTGGGTAACTTATTGATTACTCAAACAGGTAACTGTTACTCAAATGGGTAACTGTTACTCATATGCAGGGTTGTGCCCAACCTGTATATAACGGGCCTGATCTGCTAATCGCGTAATGTTGCAGCGAACACAGCGCATGCACTTCCACTAGGTCTATATAATGTACTTCGCTAACTGTTAAATATCTAAATTCTTGATTTCTTAAACCATATTTCTTTCTTGGTTTAATTAATAAAGATTAAACTTTAAATAAATTCGCCTAATTTAAGTTCAAATGTTTAATAACATGATTTCATAAACCATAATATTTCTTCTTTTGGTTTGATTAATAAAGGTACTAGAAATTGCAGAATAAAATGAACTATATGTACATGCTACAGTATAAAATGAATTATATGTACATGCTACAGTATAAAATGAATTGTATGTACATGCTACAGTATAAAATGAACTGTATGTACATGCTACAGTATATGAAATGAACTCTATGTACATGCTACAGTATATGAAATGAACTGTATGTACATGCTACAGTATAAAATGAATTGTATGTACATGATACAGTATAAAATGAATTGTATGTACATGCTACAGTATAAAATGAACTGTATGTACATGATACAGTATATAAAATGAAATGTATGTACATGCTAGTATAAAATGAACTGTATGTACATTCTACAGTATAAAATGAATTGTATGTACATGCCACAGTATAAAATGAATTGTATGTACATGCTACAGTATATAAAATGAATTGTATGTACATGCTACAGTATAAAATGAATTGTATGTACAAGCTACAGTATAAAATGAATTGTATGTACAAGCTACAGTATAAAATGAATTGTATGTACAAGCTACAGTATAAAATGAATTGTATGTACATGCTACAGTATAAAATGAATTGTATGTACAAGCTACAGTATAAAATGAATTGTATGTACAAGCTACAGTATAAAATGAATTGTATGTACATGCTACAGTATAAAATGAATTGTATGTACATGCTACAGTATAAAATGAACTGTATGTACAAGCTACAGTATAAAATGAATTGTATGTACATGCTACAGTATAAAATGAACTGTATGTACAAGCTACAGTATAAAATGAATTGTATGTACATGCTACAGTATAAAATGAATTGTATGTACATGCTACAGTATAAAATGAACTGTATGTACATGCTACAGTATAAAATGAACTGTATGTACATGCTACAGTATAAAATGAATTGTATGTACATGGTACAGTATAAAATGAACTGTATGTACATCCTACATTATAAAATGAATTGTATGTACATGCTACAGTATAAAATGAATTGTATGTACAAGCTACAGTATAAAATGAATTGTATGTACATGCTACAGTATAAAATGAATTGTATATACATGCTACAGTATAAAATGAACTGTATGTACATGCTACAGTATAACATGAACTGTATGTACATGCTACAGTATAAAATGAACTGTATGTACATGCTACAGTATAAAATGAACTGTATGTACATGGTACAGTATAAAATGAACTGTATGTACATGCTACAGTATAAAATGAACTGTATGTACATGCTACAGTATAACATGAACTGTATGTACATGCTACAGTATAAAATGAACTGTATGTACAAGCTACAGTATAAAATGAACTGTATGTACATGCTACAGTATAAAATGAATTGTATGTACATGCTACTATAAAATGAACTGTATGTACATGCTAAATCTTTGATGATATTTGATTATACCAGGTTGTTAGACTACACCCATATAACCCCTTCATCACAAGGGGCTGGCAGTATCCTTAGGGTGTTACGCCCCCTTAAACTTGTAACAGGCATTGAGAGTAAGTTATTTTATATCTGGATAAAAAAGTTAAGTGGTAACTGGGAAGCAGCTATGGGTACTTGTGAATTACTCCTTGAATGGTGTCTCTGTAGACCTTGGGTCCCTATCCAAAACCTGTAGATCCCTTTGCTCTTTCAGATATGGAATGCTTGTAGACATAGATAGCTAGAAATGAAGCTGTTAGAATAGCTGGACTGGTACAGTGTGTTGTTTAATTAGTACATGTAGTTTCCCAATGACAACGCATTGCAAGAGAAAGATTTTAAAGGTTTCAATATTTAAATTCAGCTAAAGTCATTTTCTTGTTTAAATGAATTCCGTTTATAAATGTCAAAATGTCTAGGTAATTAAAATTCATTTATAATTCATCAGTAAAAATAAAATATATACATGCATAGGAAAATGAAGAAAATTTTGAAGTGTAAAATACTTATTTGTCAAAGAGTATAAACATGTAAGTTTTGTAAACCATAATTTTCTATCCTGATTTTATCTTTGTATCCATATAATTGAATTCAGTTTGATATGGAGTACAGTGCGAACAACCACATGATATTGATCCGAGTTTATGTACATTAGAAATACACAGAAGCTTTGTTTAATTGCATATGCTTCGTTTGACAGCTGTTGATGATTTTTTTTGTATTTGAACAAATAAATTTGTTCACTGCCAAGTAACAATGCATTGTATTTAGATATGCTATTTGTATGACATGAGTGAGTCATGGAGCAGAAATTTTATCAGACAATAGATTTTAAAATGAGATCAGAAGTTTATCAAGAATGACATGAAAGGCGACATCCAACAGCTATACATATTTAACATTTAGAAATGGGGGTTCTTAAAAGATGCTCCATAGCCGACAGAGCATAAATGATATTCATCATTTGAACAATAATTAGTGTTTAATTGTGTATATATATGTCTAATTAACACAAAAAATAATATAAAATAATTTATTTTGCCTTTGGTGTATGCGTAATCAGTACTTCAATCAATATAGGATACAGTGTCACAGGATGCAATTAATTATTTTTCATATCTTTAACTTGAAGTAAAATTAGAAGCTTAAACTTTTCAATGGTGGTAATGGTGTAAAGTAAGTAACTTTTGTTACTGAAGAAAAATACTTAATCGTCTTCTCCTGTTTTTGATAGTGAAAAAATCCCATTTTTCAGCGATGGAGCATCTTTAAGCCCTATCAATAATCATGAATAATATTGCCAAATGAATTTTTTCATCATTATAAAACACATTTTTTGTATATGTACCGTAAAGCAGTACTTACATTTTAAAACAAAAATGAGTACTACATGTACATTACTGTTAGCTGTAATGAGTAGCTTTACCAAATGTCCTGTGACAAATCCATCTTTTGGAGAATTGGACTTGTGAGCAAAGAAAATAAAAGGATGTTTTAAAGGAAAGCATGAATTTTCTAAGGCACATGTCTTGTATAAAGATTCAAAGAAAAAATATATGAAATAAAACGGTATCCTTTTTTCCAATCATAATTATATTTAAATTTTAGGGGAATTTATAAGTCATACTTTAAGCATTTTCATCTTTGATTTTGAAATGTATAGAACCATATATGGTTCACTTGTGTAAATAGCTGTGGATTCTGATACATGTATCTAAAGCTGTACAAATCACAATTTTGATTTTAATTAGGAAAAACTAAACAAAATAAAAATTTGATCAGAAAATCAGAAATAATATCAATCATTGTTCATAGTTTCAACATAACTCTTTATTGACCATCAGGATAGATTATATCAATAAGTCAAGACCTTTAAAATATAATCAGAATCTAGCCAAACACAACGAAAAATGAAATGTTATTTTCTGTTAAACTTTTGTATGTGTAGTCATATATGTCCAAATTGTGGTAGATGGTTTTAGAGCTCTTCTGCTGCTGCTGCTTCGAACCTTGTGCTTCAATGGTGTGGATTTCTCTTTGTTTTTTGCAGGTTTATCACAATTTATGCCTCAAGTTCTCAGTTTGACTTGAGAACTTTGAGAGCAGTAAGGGTTTTACGACCTCTCAAGTTAGTTTCCGGAATACCAAGTACGTATGATCAATGTTACAAAATGGTTGACTAGCATGCTTTAGGTCATTACCGTTCTATTTCAAAATACATTTAAATTGAGGAAAAATTAATGTTTGTTATCCAAAACACATTATAAATATGTCTTTATAAACAACGTAAATTGAACTTTTGAGAGTTTATGCAACAATTGTCTGTTTTCAAGCAAACTTCAGTGATTACTTTTCCTTTTTCCAACATTGCATTGTCATTGCAAGAAACTCATTAAATGAATTTCTGCTTTTCGGTATCCTAGAATGCATTATTATCATATGGGGTACGGTAAATTGGGACATTTAAGCATTGGGAAAATTTGGTGTTTTTGAATCAAAATATCCCAATTCACAGTATCGGCATCTTCTTCTGTTGAGAGAATTAAAATGTGGCGTGCATATTCATATACATTATGGTTCTTTGCTATAGAAATCTAAATAAAATTTATTATCATGCTGTCACAAATTGATAAATTGTTTCTGATAAACTATAAAGGCTTAAGATAGTAAACATTCCTGACTGCAATGTTCCAGTATTTGTGTTTGAGAGATATTTTGGCATTATTTTTTACCAGCCGACAGCCCTGTTTATAATTGTATCGGGTATAGCTGTTTGTTATTGTTGTATCGGGTATATATATTTGAACTTGTCTTTACAGGTCTTCAGGTCGTGTTAAAATCCATCATTCGGGCGATGGCCCCTCTCCTACAGGTCTGTCTCTTGGTGCTGTTTGCCATCACCATCTTTGCCATTGTAGGCTTAGAGTTTTACGTTGGTATTTTCCATCGTGCCTGCTTCCGTGTAAATTCTTCCGGCAGTAATAGTGAAGGTGAGTATATCTCATCCCATCCTTGAGTTCTTGTCGTCAGATCTTTAGCTAAATAAATTTAATTAAAAAGATCTATTTCCATATTTATGGCCAGAAATATTTAAGTCATAAATTGACTGGAATAATTCAAAAATAAATCCTATTTGGGAAGTTAAGCTATCTTCTCCAACAGATGAGCTAGTTTTCCCTTGGTGTTGAATCATGCCTGCCTCCTTCAGTTCTCATGGCCTTATTAATCTAAGTACAACTACAATGTGAGAATGGCTACCAGATATATTTTCCAATGGTTGTAATTGTAGTAATGTAAGTGTCCGATGTGTTCCATTCATTGACTGTCTTCATGAAATGTTTACTCTATACGTGTGTTTACCGAATGGTTAAAACAAATTCAACAAAATGAATATCACACACTGTATCCATAGTTACCAAATGATGTATCCAATGATTACCACAAAAAAATACAATTATGGTTACTGTATATGATGTTATGATGTGACCAGCGATTTTCTCAATATATCCACTAATACAGTAGAAATGTTTATGTTTCAATGTCTTTTTTTTCCAGATGACATTGTGATAGGAGATGAAGCAGATATTCGACCTTGTTCCGACAAATCAGAAGCCACCATGAACATTGGGGGATTTAGGTGTCAAGAATCTGTATCTGTGTGTAGAAGTTTCTGGAAGGGACCTAACTATGGAATAACTAGTTTTGATAACATCGGCTATGCCATGTTAACAGTGTTTCAGTGTGTTACTATGGAAGGCTGGTCCACAGTGTTATATTATGTAAGTATCTCCTCCTGTTTCACGGAGCCTGAGGTTCTGTAATGGAAAGATAGGGGGATTATATGGGATTTACGGTTGTGTGATGGGACATCAAGGTCTATGTTGGGATTTATGGTTCTAGGGACTAGAATCTCAGCACTTGGATTTATTTGATCAGAGTTGAATTCAGGGAGTTTGGAGGATGCATGGTAAGTTTTCTGTGTTATATATTCCTTGTAGGGATGTCAGCTGTTGATCACAAAATGCACTCTATTTTCAGATGTATGGTAACAACATAGTTTATAAAAAGAAGTTTGGACAATTCAGCATACTGAACTGGCTAAATAAAAAAAAATCACCAACAAAATATTTAGCTTTACAGCTAATTATATAAACTACAATGTACTAAAAATGTAGGAAAAGGGCCAATGTAAATGAAGCTTTGAACTCCTTTACAGAAATAGGAAATTCTTTTAAAAAGCCATAGTGTGTAATAAATCTGAACAACTGAACTGTCAGATCTTTTCAAGCCATTGTCAATAGATGTTACACGCTCCTGTCTTATCCTAGATTTCCAATATGCTAGACATTAGATAGTATATATAACTGTTTTTAAGTGTCAAAGTTGGCAAACTAGAGATCTCCAGTTTCCTGACCCTATCTCAAACTGTAACAGAGTTTTACCAAATCAACTCAAACCATATAACAAATTGCAATTGGTAAAAATATCAATTACTTAATACAATTAATTAATTAAAAATATCTGCAGTGTTTTACTTATGGCAATTAATAATGAACTCTAAAATCATTTGTTTTTAAAAATCTTGCAGTCATTATGTCAAAAATTAAGAGGTCCAGAGACCTGATATTGGATTTGCAGCATGTTGGGATGAAGGGTTACTGTGTTTGTTCAAATCGATGACCTTGGTTTTCATTTAAAGTCATAAGGGTCAAATAAACCTTAATATTTAAATTACTTCTTGTCAATGATTTAGAGGCCTAAAAGATCTGATGTTTTGCCTGTAGCATGCTAAGATGATAGGTTATTTGAGATGTGTTCATATTATAGATATTCTCTTTCAATCAAGGTCACAGGGCAAAAAGGCTTAAATTTTTTAATTGCTTCTTATAAATATCTAAGATGTCATGAGAAATGAAATTGGGCCTGTAGCATGCTGGCACGAAGGACTGCCCAGTTTGATCAAACACGTTACATTGACCATCATTCAATGTTATACTTGTCAAATAAACTAAACACTTTGAGCAATCTAAAAAGCCTACCTGATATTGGGCCTGTTGTATGTTGAGATAAAAGGCTACCAAGTTAGTTGAAATGAATAACCTTGACCTTCATTCAAGGGTTACAGGGGTCAAATATGTCATAAAGAAAGACCTACTGAAGTGTTCTTGGTATACAAAATCTTGACTGTGTAATAGTTGAAGTTAAGGTGAGCATTTTCAGAACATTTTGTTTTCTTTACATTTTACAGAGTAGTGTATAATTCTAATGTATCTGTATTGTACTGATAGTGGGATGACCTTTAATGGTCATTAAAGGTCATTAGCTTATTTTTAATGATCTTACACAAACACATAACACTGAACAATCTTCACTTTTATCATATGACTTAGATATATTTGTTGTGTCCATTCTACAACACTTTATAAATATTTATTGATAGAGCGATTCTATTCTGTGATTTCAACATTGAGATGCAATATGTCTGCAATTTTGGTAGCTTCTGTTCAATCTATCCTCATCTCATAAATTTTTCATATTACATATAAACAGACTCATTTATCGCCTGGCCATAGATTACAACTAGATTGAAAAACCGTGTACCACTGTGCCAATTCTGATACTCCATTTACCCGCCCAAGGACCCATTCACATTTGAGATCATGAATATTCATATTACAAAGATGTAGATGGTGAGACATCAAAGGTAGACAGTGTTCAGCATCAACCATTCACATTTGAGCTAATGAATATTCATAGGGTTTCCTGTATGCCAAAGCAGAGGAGAACCACACACTATGAATATTTAATGGGATTGGCCTGCCATTTCCTTCTGTTCGCAGTAATTCTGTCACTGCTGCGACTGTACAGCACATATTAGTTCATTGGTGTGCTGTATATCAACTCATGTATACACTACAGTAATGAAAATATTCCGCAACGTTTGGCAATATCCTATATTCACCCACAGGCTTTGTTTAAACACTGATTAATGCAATAATTTAATCAATTTGTAATTGTGTATTGACTAGTGTAAAATTGAAAACTTTCCTTTATTCACACAGTAACTTAATGCATTCTCTATGAATTTGTATTTCAACTACAAAAGGTCAAAATAGGGGTCTTGTCTTCTCTATGATTATAACTAACATATATGTAGTCTTGATATTCAGTAGAAGAGGAAAAATAGAATTACTAGATCATAAATCTCAAGCTTAGCCCTGATACGTCTGAACTACAACTGCACTTCTAGGTACATAATGAACATATTATCTTTTCATTGTGCTAAAAGCCATATCTGACAAAAATGCAAACTATATTTAAGGTATTCAAACCTTGAAAGGTGTCTTAACCCGAGCCACACTAAATACTTTGTATATTTTAGTGACCTTGTACATACAGTTCCACCATTTGATAGTTAGATAACACACTTTGTTGATCAGTGTCTGATGCCTGTTGACACGACTGTTGTACTATGATAAGGTGTTGGTGATTTTTGTTTGGTATCATATGTTTGATTGATAGTTAAGACCCTTGTAAGGTAACTCATCAAAGTAGATATGTACCTTATATATAATTAGGAAATGTAAATATAGTCATTTAAATGTAAAAAATACCTATACAAAAGCATATACATTAATCTGCACAACCTTTGCAATTTCAATGTGATATTTAGACAAAAAAATGTCCAATTTCTCTGCTTTTTCATTGTTCTGAAACCAAGGCCCTAAAGATTTCTATCCCAATGACAAAATATTTATAGGTCAATATAGGTCAAGGCCAGGCCATGCAAAATAAATGTATTGTTGAGGCCAAGCCATATTGTCAAGACCAGGCCATACAAAATAAATGTATTATCGAAGCCAGGCCTTACAAAATATATGTATTGTCAAGGCCAGGCCGTACAAAATAAATGTATTGTCAAGGCCAGGCCATACAAATCAATGTATTATCGAAGCCAGGCCATACAAAATATATGTATTGTCAATGCCTGGCTGTACAAAATAAAGGTATTATCGAAGCTGGGCCATGCAAAATAAATGTATTGTCGAGGCCCGGCTATACAAAATAAATGTATTGTTGAGGCCCGGCCATACGAAATAAATGTATTGTTGAGGCCTGGCAATACAAAATAAATGTATTGTCGAGACTAGGACATACAAAATAAAGGTATTGTCAAGGCCAGGCCGTACAAAATAAATGTATTGTCAAGGCCAGGCCATACAAAATAAATGTATTATCGAAGCCAGGCCATACAAAATAAATGTATTGTCAAGGCCAGGCCATACAAAATAAATGTATTGTCAAGGCCAGGCTGTACAAAATGAATGTATTGTCAAGGCCTGGCCATACAAAATATATGTATTGTCAAGGCCAGGCTGTACAAAATGAATGTATTGTCAAGGCCAGGCCATACAAAATAAATGTATTGTTAAGGCCAGGCTGTACAAAATGAATGTATTGTCAAGGCCAGGCCATACAAAATAAATGTATTGTTGAGGCCCGGCCATACGAAATAAATGTATTGTTGAGGCCTGGCCATACAAAATAAATGTATTGTCGAGACTAGGACATACAAAATAAAGGTATTGTCAAGGCCAGGCCGTACAAAATAAATGTATTGTCAAGGCCAGGCCATACAAAATAAATGTATTATCGAAGCCAGGCCATACAAAATAAATGTATTGTCAAGGCCAGGCCATACAAAATAAATGTATTGTCAAGGCCAGGCTGTACAAAATGAATGTATTGTCAAGGCCTGGCCATACAAAATATATGTATTGTCAAGGCCAGGCTGTACAAAATGAATGTATTGTCAAGGCCAGGCCATACAAAATAAATGTATTGTCAAGGCCAGGCTGTACAAAATGAATGTATTGTCAAGGCCAGGCCATACAAAATAAATGTATTGTTGAGGCCCGGCCATACGAAATAAATGTATTGTTGAGGCCTGGCCATACAAAATAAATGTATTGTCGAGACTAGGACATACAAAATAAAGGTATTGTCAAGGCCAGGCCGTACAAAATAAATGTATTGTCAAGGCCAGGCCATACAAAATAAATGTATTATCGAAGCCAGGCCATACAAAATAAATGTATTGTCAAGGCCAGGCCATACAAAATAAATGTATTGTCAAGGCCAGGCCGTACAAAATGAATGTGTTGTCAAGGCCGGGCCATACAAAATAAATGTATTGTCAAGGCCTGGCTGTACAAAATAAATCTATTGTCAAGGCCTTGCTGTACAAAACAAATCTATTGTCAAGGCCTGGCTGTACAAAATGAATGTATTGTCAAGGCCTGGCTGTACAAATGAATGTATTGTCAAGGCCAGGCTGTACAAAACAAATCTATTGTCAAGGCCTGGCTGTACAAAATGAATGTATTGTCAAGGCCTGGCTGTACAAAATGAATGTATTGTCAAGGCCTGGCTGTACAAAATAAATCTATTGTCAAGGCCTGGCTGTACAAAACAAACCTATTGTCAAGGCCTGGCTGTACAAAATGAATGTATTGTCAAGGCCTGGCTGTACAAAATGAATGTATTGTCAAGGCCTGGCTGTACAAAATGAATGTATTGTCAAGGCCTGGCTGTACAAAATGAATGTATTGTCAAGGCCAGGCCATACAAAATGAATGTATTGTCAAGGCCTGGCTGTACAAAACAAATCTATTGTCAAGGCCTGGCTGTACAAAATGAATGTATTGTCAAGACTAGGCTGTACAAAACAAATCTATTGTCAAGGCCAGGCCATACAAAATGAATGTATTGCCAAGGCCTGGCTGTACAAAACAAATCTATTGTCAAGGCCTGGCTGTACAAAATAAATGTGTTGTCATGGCCAGGCCTTAGATGTACTATAAAATGCTCTTATGTAGCAGTTCAGGGACAACATTTCTATTACTAGATATCAGCTATTTTTAATATTGAATCTATAAAGTATCTCATCTCTCGATCCATATATTGACTGATTAGATTGATTTCTATACTGATGACCTGATTCTACTAGTGTCTCACCCACAATATTTAATTTTCTTAAATTCTCCTTAGACAATACACTCTAGTGATTGTGGATTAATTGACCTGTGTGGATTGATGGATTTCTACATATGGTTCTTACTTTATGATACCACTACTCCATCAACAATACCCAGCATCACATACAGTGGGTGATGATTGTAGACCTTAAATATGAATGATCACTTTTACTGTAAACCTCATTAAATAATCAGATTTTTAGCAAAGCATTTTTGTTCACTGACTGGTCATATAGACTGATGCCATCCCTATTGATGTCAGTCTACACAGGTTTGTTGACTTCCTGGTCCTACAGACTGATCCCATCCTTATTGATGTCAGTCTACACAGGTTTGTTGACTGTCTGGTCCTACAGACTGATCCCATCCCTGTTGATGTCAGTCTACACAGGTTTGTTGACTTCCTGGTCCTACAGACTGATCCCATCCTTATTGATGTCAGTCTACACAGGTTTGTTAACTGTCTGGTTCTACAGACTGATCCCATCCCTATTATGTCAGTCTACACAGGTTTGTTGACCTCCTGGTTCTACAGACTGATCCCGTCCCTACATATGTCAGTCTACACTGGTTTGTTGACTGCCTGGTCATACAGACTAATCCCATCCCTATTGATGTCAGTCTACACAGGTTTGTTGACCCCATGGTCCTACAGACTGATCCCATCCCTATTGATGTCAGTCTTCACAGGTTTGTTGACTGTCTCGTCCTACAGACTGATACCATCCCTATTGATGTCATTCTACACAGGTTTGTTGACTTCCTGGTCATACAGACTGATACCATCCCTATAGATGTCAGTCTACACAGGTTTGTTGACTGTCTCATCCTACAGACTGATCCCATCCCTATAGATGTCAGTCTACACAGGTTTGTTGACCCCATGGTCCTATAGACTGATCCCATCCCTATAGATGTCAGTCTACACAGGTTTGTTGACTGTCTCATCCTACAGACTGATACCATCCCTATAGATGTCAGTCTTCACAGGTTTGTTGACCCCATGGTCCTACAGACTGATCCCATCCCTATTGATGTCAGTCTACACAGGTTTGTTGACTGCATGGTCCTACAGACTGATCCCATCCCTATAGATGTCAGTCTTCACAGGTTTGTTGACCCCATGGTCCTACAGACTGATCCCATCCCTATAGATGTCAGTCTACACAGGTTTGTTGACCCCATGGTCCTACAGACTGATCCCATTCCTATAGATGTCAGTCTTCACAGGTTTGTTGACCCCATGGTCCTACAGACTGATCCCATCCCTACAGATGTCAGTCTTCACAGGTTTGTTGACCCCATGGTCCTACAGACTGATACCATCCCTATTGATGTCAATCTACACAGGTTTGTTGCCTTCCTGGTCCTACAGACTGATCCCATCCCTACAGATGTCAGTCTTCACAGGTTTGTTGACCCCATGGTCCTACAGACTGATCCCATCCCTATTGATGTCAGTCTACACAGGTTTGTTGACCCCATGGTCCTACAGACTGATCCCATCCCTATTGATGTCAGTCTACACAGGTTTGTTGACCCCATGGTCCTACAGACTGATCCCATCCCTATAGATGTCAGTCTACACTGGTTTGTTGACTGCCTGGTCCTACAGACTGATCCCATCCCTATAGATGTCAGTCTACACAGGTTTGTTGACTGTCTCGTCCTACAGACTGATGCCATCCCTATAGATGTCAGTCTACACAGGTTTGTTGACTGTCTCGTCCTACAGACTGATCCCATCCCTATAGATGTCAGTCTACACAGGTTTGTTGACCCCATGGTCCTATAGACTGATCCCATCCCTATAGATGTCAGTCTACACAGGTTTGTTGACTGTCTCATCCTACAGACTGATACCATCCCTATAGATGTCAGTCTACACAGGTTTGTTGACCCCATGGTCCTATAGACTGATCCCATCCCTATTGATGTCAGTCTACACAGGTTTGTTGACTGCATGGTCCTACAGACTGATCCCATCCCTATAGATGTCAGTCTACACAGGTTTGTTGACCCCATGGTCCTACAGACTGATCCCATCCCTATTGATGTCAGTCTACACTGGTTTGTTGACCCGATAGTCCTACAGACTGATCCCATCCCTATAGATGTCAGTCTACACAGGTTTGTTGACCCCATGGTCCTACAGACTGATCCCATCCCTATTGATGTCAGTCTACACTGGTTTGTTGACCCGATAGTCCTACAGACTGATCCCATCCCTATAGATGTCAGTCTTCACAGGTTTGTTGACCCCATGGTCCTACAGACTGATCCCATCCCTACAGATGTCAGTCTTCACAGGTTTGTTGACCCCATGGTCCTACAGACTGATCCCATCCCTATTGATGTCAGTCTACACAGGTTTGTTGACTGCATGGTCCTACAGACTGATCCCATCCCTACAGATGTCAGTCTTCACAGGTTTGTTGACCCCATGGTCCTACAGACCGATCCCATCCCTATTGATGTCAGTCTACACAGGTTTGTTGACCCCATGGTCCTACAGACTGATCCCATCCCTATTGATGTCAGTCTACACAGGTTTGTTGACCCCATGGTCCTACAGACTGATCCCATCCCTATAGATGTCAGTGTACACTGGTTTGTTGACTGCCTGGTCCTACAGACTGATCCCATCCCTATAGATGTCAGTCTACACAGGTTTGTTGACTGTCTCGTCCTACAGACTGATACTATCCCTATAGATGTCAGTCTACACAGGTTTGTTGACTGTCTCGTCCTACAGACTGATCCCATCCCTAAAGATGTCAGTCTACACAGGTTTGTTGACTTCCTGGTCCTACAGACTGATCCCATCCCTATAGATGTCAGTCTACACAGGTTTGTTGACTGCCTGATCCTACAGACTGATCCCATCCCTATAGATGTCAGTCTACACAGGTTTGTTGACTGCCTGGTCCTACAGACTGATCCCATCCCTATAGATGTCAGTCTTCACAGGTTTGTTGACTTCCTGGTCCTACATACTGATCCCATCCCTATAGATGTCAGTCTACACAGGTTTGTTGACTGCCTGATCCTACAGGCTGATCCCATCCCTATAGATGTCAGTCTACACAGGTTTGTTGACTTCCTGGTCCTACAGACTGATCCCATCCCTATAGATGTCAGTCTACACAGGTTTGTTGACTGCCTGGTCCAACAGACTGATACCATCCCTATAGATGTCAGTCTACACAGGTTTGTTGACTTCCTGGTCCTACAGACTGATCCCATCCCTATTGATGTCAGTCTACACAGGTTTGTTGACCCCATGGTCCTACAGACTGATACCATCCCTATAGATGTCAGTCTACACAGGTTTGTTGACCCCATGGTCCTACAGACTGATCCCATCCCTATAGATGTCAGTCTACACAGGTGTGTTGACCCCATGGTCCTACAGACTGATACCATCCCTATAGATGTCAGTCTACACAGGTTTGTTGACTTCCTGGTCCTACAGACTGATCCCATCCCTACTGATGTCAGTCTACACAGGTTTGTTGACCCCATGGTCCTACAGACTGATCCCATCCCTATAGATGTCAGTCTTCACATGTTTGTTGACTGCATGGTCCTACAGACTGATACCATCCCTATAGATGTCAGTCTACACAGGTTTGTTGACTGCATGGTCCTACAGACTGATACCATCCCTATAGATGTCAGTCTTCACAGGTTTGTTGACCCCATGGTCCTACAGACTGATCCCATCCCTATTATGTCAGTCTACACAGGTTTGTTGACCCCATGGTCATACAGACTGATCCCATCCCTATTATGTCAGTCTACACAGGTTTGTTGACCCCATGGTCCTACAGACTGATACCATCCCTAATATTGTTTGTTGACTGCCTGATTCAGCATCTGACGATGTCAATTCATTGATCCTGACAAGTTAAGCCTCTAAAGGTGTTTGAAGATTTTATGTCTGCATAACTTGCAAATTTTTCACACATTTCACACATGTGTATTCTATTGAAAGTGAATCACATGGAGGGGCATTGTGATTCTATGGAAAGAAGAATCCTATTGAGGGGCATTGTGATTCTATTGAAAGTAGAATCACATGGAGGGGTGTTGTGTTTCTATGGAAAGTAGAATCCTATTCAGGGGCGTTGTGATTCTATTGAAAGTAGAATCACATGAAGGGGCGTTGTGATTCTATGGAAAGTAGAATCCTATTGAGGGGCGTTGTGATTCTATTGAAAGTAGAATCACAGGAGGGGCGTTGTGATTCTATAGAAAGTAGAATCATATGGAGGGGCATTGTGTTTCTATGGAAAGTAGAATCCTATTCAGGGGCGTTGTGATTCTATTGAAAGTAGAATCCTAATGAGGGGTGTTGTGATTCTATTGAAAGTAGAATCACATGAAGGGGTGTTGTGATTCTATTGAAAGTAGAATCACATGAAGGGGCGTTGTAATTCTATGGAAGTTAGAATCACATGGAGGGGCATTCTGATTCTATGGAAAGTAGAATCACATGGAGGGGCGTTGTGTTTCTATGGAAATTAGAATTACATTGAGGGGCATTCTGATTCTATGGAAATTAGAATCACATGGAGGGGCATTCTGATTCTATGGAAATTAGAATCACACGGAGGGGCATTCTGATTCTATGGAAAGTAGAATCACATGGAGGGGCATTCTGATTCTATGGAAATTAGAATCACATGGAGGGGCATTCTGATTCTATGGAAATTAGAATCACATAGAGGGGCATTCTGATTCTATGGAAATTAGAATCACATGGAGGGGCATTCTGATTCTATGGAAAGTAGAATCACATGGAGGGGCGTTGTGATTCTATTGAAAGTAGAATCACATGGAGGGACGTTGTGATTCTATGGAAAGTAGTATCACATGGAGGGGCGTTGTGATTCTTTTGAAAGTAGAATCACATGGAGGGGTGTTATGATTCTATGGAAAGTAGAATCACATTGAGGGGCGTTGTGTTTCTATAGAAAGTAGAATCACATGGAGGGGCGTTATGATTCTATGGAAAGTAGAATCACAGGAGGGGCGTTGTGCTTCTATGTAAAGTAGAATCAGAGGAGGGGCGTTGTGATTCTATGGAAAGTAGAATCACATGGAGGGGCGTTATGATTCTATGGAAAGTAGAATCACAGGAGGGGTGTTGTGCTTCTATGGAAAGTAGAATCACAGGAGGGGCGTTGTGATTCTATTGAAAGTAGAATCACATGGAGGGGCATTATGATTCTATGGAAAGTAGAATCACAGGAGGGGCGTTGTGCTTCTATGGAAAGTAGAATCACAGGAGGGGCGTTGTGATTCTATTGAAAGTAGAATCACATAGAGGGGCATTATGATTCTATGGAAAGTAGAATCACAGAAGGGGCATTGTGCTTCTATGGAAAGTAGAATCACAGGAGGGGCGTTATGATTCTATGGAAAGTAGAATCACAGGAGGGGCATTGTGCTTCTATGGAAAATAGAATCACAGGAGGGGCGTTGTGATTCTATTGAAAGTAGAATCACATGGAGGGGCATTATGATTCTATGGAAAGTAGAATCACAGGAGGGGCGTTGTGCTTCTATGGAAAGTAGAATCTCAGGAGGGACGTTATGATTCTATATTTACACTTGCTAGGCTTGGTCACTATACGCTAATACTAGCCGATTTTGTTTACCATAACTGCATGGTAACATTGAACTTTGAACTTGCGTAAGGAAATGTTCTGTGCAACGTAAAAGGACTACTTTTTAAAAAAAGAAACACATGGCTTTGTTTACATTTTGACGCAACATTACGTGTATATTGTTGTTTTTCATAGAATTTTGGAAAAATGTAAACAATATATACATGTTTTATATTTATATATGATTCAAACAATTTTTAAATTAACATTTGTATAAAGAAACGGAAAAATATCCCGACCGGGGCGACGTGCTTTCATTTTTGTTAAAAATGATGGGTGTTAAATGTATAACATTACCTCTGTGCCTATGTTCGTCCTACGATCGAGCCTTTGGGGTGGACGGGTGTGAGACCCTCTGATAGAGGTCAGTTATAAACATATCCTCTTGTCTTTGTTCTTTGAGTATTTAATCATGTGTATTATAAAACATGCACCGCTAATAATCCATGTGTTGACAGTTCCGCGTCACCACAAATACATTGTATCCATCGAACACAAGTGAATTTGTTTCATCTATCGATGGCGATATGGATCTAAGCGTAGATTATATAATCACATGGCTCCCAAGGATGTAATACCGTCAAGTCAGACGACATCTCAAACACATTGAGCTACTTGAAAATCGGTGTTTTGCCAACTTCGGCAAACTAAAGTGTGTAAGCGTGCGTCAGCTTCGCCTCGCTGCACAATAACAGTCACCGAGTTCACACATGTGGCCGTGTACAAATTCTTTATGTTATTACGCTATATATTAACTTTTAGCAAAATTGAATATATATTTAAAGTTCTGATCTGATTAAATAAAATTATCTCTGAAATTTACTTTTTTTGTCATGTTTATTTTACAACTAAAATATTGAACTTTTTTGTCGTCGCGGAAGAATAATTCTACCTTACGTGAAGCGTCACCATTCGCTGTTCAAATGAGTAAGCTCCTCCCACTTTTGACCGACTTTTATTGAATAATTACGTCACTTTCAAACGACGATTTTATTGCATAAAATATAAATAAAAAGTCGTGTGAGTGTAAATATAAGGATTGGATTTCGTTTTTATGTTAACCATGCTTGTATGGAGCAATTCCTCTAAGAATATATTAAATATGGGGCGCTAACGCGCCCCATAGAATATATTCTTAGAGGAATTGCTCCATACAAGCATGGTTAACATAAAAACGAAATCCAATCCCTATATGGAAAGTAGAATCACAGGAGGGGCGTTGTGCTACTATGGAAAGTAGAATCACAGGAGGGGCGTTGTGATTCTATTGAAAGTAGAATCACATGGAGGGGCATTGTGATTCTCTGGAAAGTAGAATCACATGGAGGGGCGTTGTGATTCTATGGAAAGTAGAATCACATTGAGGGGTGTTGTGATTCTATTGAAAGTAGAATCACATGGAGGGGCGTTGTGTTTCTATGGAAAGTAGAATCACATGGAGGGGTGTTGTGATTCTATTAAAAGTAGAATCACATGGAGGGGCATTGTGATTCTATGGAAAGTAGAATCACATTGAGGGGCGTTGTGTTTCTATGGAAAGTAGAATCACAGGATGGGCGTTGTGATTCTATTGAAAGTAGAATTACCTGGAGGGCGTTGTGATTCTATTGTTTGTACTCTATCAGCAAGTGTATGGTTGGAATTGGAGAATAACATCTATTTAATTGGATTTATCTTTCTCTCAAGTGATCACATATTTCCATATTAAGTCATTTTAGCTTTGATTTGCATAAATGATCTTTTTTCTCTGATGACTGAAAAAGACTGGCTATCCGGTTAACTTTCATAGTAGTACAATGAAGTTACATTAACAAAGCTAATCAATTAGCAAGCACATTTGTAATTTATGAGTAGGTACTGATGGTATATCTATTGTTTCTGTTAGATAACATTTCTCTGTTGTATTGATGTGTTTCACTGTTAATACAAATAGGTATAATATGAGCACAGCCTTGTGGCCAGGCCAAAGGTGATGGTGATGATATTCATCAGGCATACAGTTATACTTTTTCGTAATGTCAGTTTTCGAAATACAATAATTTATAAAAATCTGTCTGTTCTTGAGGCAAAGAGTGTATAGTTTTATTTCATAATTAGTGAATATTGGAGACTTGTTCATTAACATTACAATTAACATTATCTGGCTGTTCCTCTGTGATTTTTAATACCCTATACAGGGATGAAAATGTTCAGCCGATTGGCTGATTTCAGCCTCTTTGACTATCAGAAAATAGGTACCTGGTATATGTAATTCCATATAATTATCCCCCAAAACATAAATTTCAGCCTTTTTCAGAATTTTTCCATTTTCATCTCTGCCTATATGACACAGTTATTTAATTTCATGATTTAGATATTTGGCTCTGTCATGTATAAAACACTTTCATGTCAATGTTTTCTTGTAAATTTTGTTCCTATGAAATACACAAAATCTCAAATGAAAATAACTTTTTAATAAGTCGATCTACTGTAACAGTTAATCTTGTTTACAACACATCAAATTAAACTGATTCACAATTTGGTAATGAATCATATCATTTTATGATATTGTTGTATATATTACTTGGATACTGTTTTGCTATCTAACATTACTGTATGTATGTGTTATAATGTTGGGTAAATACAGTCTAATTCTATGGTAAAATGGTAATTGGAATTTAATGATACATTTCTTTCATTACAGAGTATCATCTAACCATGCTATTTTATTTTACAGACAAATGATGCCTTTGGGCCTTTATTCAATTGGATCTACTTTTACCCACTCATCATCCTAGGATCATTTTTCATGCTCAATTTAGTATTAGGAGTCCTCAGTGGGTAAGTACATCTGTCTGTCTATATGTCCTATCAATCTATTACATCTGTCTGTCTATATGTCCTATCAATCTACATCTGTCTGTCTGTATGTCTTATCAATCTATAACATCTGTCTGTCTGTATGTCCTATCAATCTATTACATCTGTCTGTCTATATGTCCTATCAATCTATAACATCTGTCTGTCTGTATGTCCTATCAATCTATTACATCTGTCTGTCTGTATGTCCTATCAATCTATTACATCTGTCTGTCTATATGTCCTATCAATCTATTACATCTGTCTGTCTATATGTCCTATCAATCTATTACATCTGTCTGTCTATATGTCCTATCAATCTATTACATCTGTCTGTCTATATGTCCTATCAATCTATTACATCTGTCTGTCTATATGTCCTATCAATCTACATCTGTCTGTCTGTATGTCTTATCAATCTATAACATCTGTCTGTCTGTATGTCCTATCAATCTATTACATCTGTCTGTCTATATGTCCTATCAATCTATAACATCTGTCTGTCTGTATGTCCTATCAATCTATTACATCTGTCTGTCTGTATGTCCTATCAATCTATTACATCTGTCTGTCTATATGTCCTATCAATCTATTACATCTGTCTGTCTATATGTCCTATCAATCTATTACATCTGTCTGTCTATATGTCCTATCAATCTATTACATCTGTCTGTCTATATGTCCTATCAATCTATTACATCTGTCTGTCTGTATGTCCTATCAATCTATTACATCTGTCTGTCTATATGTCCTATCAATCTATTACATCTGTCTGTCTATATGTCCTATCAATCTATTACATCTGTCTGTCTGTATGTCTTATCAATCTATAACATCTGTCTGTCTATATGTCCTATCAATCTATAACATCTGTCTGTCTGAATGTCCTATCAATCTATTACATCTGTCTGTCTATATGTCCTATCAATCTATTACATCTGTCTGTCTATATGTCCTATCAATCTATTACATCTGTCTGTCTATATGTCCTATCAATCTATTACATCTGTCTGTCTATATGTCCTATCAATCTACATCTGTCTGTCTGTATGTCTTATCAATCTATAACATCTGTCTGTCTGTATGTCCTATCAATCTATTACATCTGTCTGTCTATATGTCCTATCAATCTATAACATCTGTCTGTCTATATGTCCTATCAATCTATTACATCTGTCTGTCTGTATGTCTTATCAATCTATATACATCTGTCTGTCTGTATGTCCTATCAATCTATTACATCTGTCTGTCTATATGTCCTATCAATCTATAACATCTGTCTGTCTGTATGTCCTATCAATCTATTACATCTGTCTGTCTGTATGTCCTATCAATCTATTACATCTGTCTGTCTATATGTCCTATCAATCTATTACATCTGTCTGTCTATATGTCCTATCAATCTATTACATCTGTCTGTCTATATGTCCTATCAATCTATTACATCTGTCTGTCTATATGTCCTATCAATCTATTACATCTGTCTGTCTGTATGTCCTATCAATCTATTACATCTGTCTGTCTATATGTCCTATCAATCTATTACATCTGTCTGTCTATATGTCCTATCAATCTATTACATCTGTCTGTCTGTATGTCTTATCAATCTATAACATCTGTCTGTCTATATGTCCTATCAATCTATAACATCTGTCTGTCTGTATGTCCTATCAATCTATTACATCTGTCTGTCTATATGTCCTATCAATCTATTACATCTGTCTGTCTATATGTCCTATCAATCTATTACATCTGTCTGTCTATATGTCCTATCAATCTATTACATCTGTTCCTGTCTATATGTCCCTATCAATCTACATCTGTCTGTCTGTATGTCTTATCAATCTATAACATCTGTCTGTCTGTATGTCCTATCAATCTATTACATCTGTCTGTCTATATGTCCTATCAATCTATTACATCTGTCTGTCTATATGTCCTATCAATCTATTACATCTGTCTGTCTATATGTCCTATCAATCTATTACATCTGTCTGTCTATATGTCCTATCAATCTATTACATCTGTCTGTCTATATGTCCTATCAATCTACATCTGTCTGTCTGTATGTCTTATCAATCTATAACATCTGTCTGTCTGTATGTCCTATCAATCTATTACATCTGTCTGTCTATATGTCCTATCAATCTATAACATCTGTCTGTCTGTATGTCCTATCAATCTATTACATCTGTCTGTCTGTATGTCCTATCAATCTATTACATCTGTCTGTCTATATGTCCTATCAATCTATTACATCTGTCTGTCTATATGTCCTATCAATCTATTACATCTGTCTGTCTATATGTCCTATCAATCTATTACATCTGTCTGTCTATATGTCCTATCAATCTATTACATCTGTCTGTCTGTATGTCCTATCAATCTATTACATCTGTCTGTCTATATGTCCTATCAATCTATTACATCTGTCTGTCTATATGTCCTATCAATCTATTACATCTGTCTGTCTGTATGTCTTATCAATCTATAACATCTGTCTGTCTATATGTCCTATCAATCTATAACATCTGTCTGTCTGAATGTCCTATCAATCTATTACATCTGTCTGTCTATATGTCCTATCAATCTATTACATCTGTCTGTCTATATGTCCTATCAATCTATTACATCTGTCTGTCTATATGTCCTATCAATCTATTACATCTGTCTGTCTATATGTCCTATCAATCTACATCTGTCTGTCTGTATGTCTTATCAATCTATAACATCTGTCTGTCTGTATGTCCTATCAATCTATTACATCTGTCTGTCTATATGTCCTATCAATCTATAACATCTGTCTGTCTATATGTCCTATCAATCTATTACATCTGTCTGTCTGTATGTCTTATCAATCTATAACATCTGTCTGTCTGTATGTCCTATCAATCTATTACATCTGTCTGTCTATATGTCCTATCAATCTATAACATCTGTCTGTCTGTATGTCCTATCAATCTATTACATCTGTCTGTCTGTATGTCCTATCAATCTATTACATCTGTCTGTCTATATGTCCTATCAATCTATTACATCTGTCTGTCTATATGTCCTATCAATCTATTACATCTGTCTGTCTATATGTCCTATCAATCTATTACATCTGTCTGTCTATATGTCCTATCAATCTATTACATCTGTCTGTCTGTATGTCCTATCAATCTATTACATCTGTCTGTCTATATGTCCTATCAATCTATTACATCTGTCTGTCTATATGTCCTATCAATCTATTACATCTGTCTGTCTGTATGTCTTATCAATCTATAACATCTGTCTGTCTATATGTCCTATCAATCTATAACATCTGTCTGTCTGAATGTCCTATCAATCTATTACATCTGTCTGTCTATATGTCCTATCAATCTATTACATCTGTCTGTCTATATGTCCTATCAATCTATTACATCTGTCTGTCTATATGTCCTATCAATCTATTACATCTGTCTGTCTATATGTCCTATCAATCTACATCTGTCTGTCTGTATGTCTTATCAATCTATAACATCTGTCTGTCTGTATGTCCTATCAATCTATTACATCTGTCTGTCTATATGGCCTATCAATCTATAACATCTGTCTGTCTGTATGTCCTATCAATCTATTACATCTGTCTGTCTGTATGTCCTATCAATCTATTACATCTCTCTGTCTATATGTCCTATCAATCTATTACATCTGTCTGTCTATATGTCCTATCAATCTATTACATCTGTCTGTCTATATGTCCTATCAATCTATTACATCTGTCTGTCTGTATGTCCTATCAATCTACATCTGTCTGTCTGTATGTCCTATCAATCTATTACATCTGTCTGTCTGTATGTCCTATCAATCTACATTTGTCATGTTTGTATGTCCCATCAATCTATTACATCTGTCTGTCTGTATGTCCTATCAATCTACATTTGTCTGTCTGTATGTCCTATCAATCTATTACATCCGTCTGTCTATATGTCCATTCAATCTACATCTGTCTGTCTGTATGTCTTATCAATCTATTACATCTGTCCTATCAATCTATTACTTCTGTCTGTCTATATGTTCGTCAGTCTATTACATCTGTCTGTCTGTATGTCCTATCAATCTATTACTTCTGTCTGTCTCTATGTCCTATCAATCTATTACATCTGTCTGTCTATATGTCCGTCAATCTATTACATCTCTCTGTCTGTATGTTCTATCAATCTATTACATCTGTCTGTCTATATGTCCTATCAATCTATTACATCTGTCTGTCTGTATATCCATTCAGTCTATTACATCGGTTTGTCTGTATGTTCTATCAGTCCATTAATTATATTGATGGAAAAGTTTGATTTTGTTAAGTATTAAATGACCCAAAGTAAAATGATTAGTTGAGTCTTAGCTCAATTCCAAAACAAAATATTTTTTACATTATTCAATTAATCTTCTAATTTTTCTATTTCCAAATTCATTGGCATCAGATAGTGTATGTCAATAGGATTGGACTTGAAGCATATTAAATGATAGTCAAAAGGGAGGTAACTCTCTGATGATTTACTTCATCCTTATATACAAGTATACCGCATCTTTTATCAACAGATATGTAATTTGAATACTTAGAATTACACTTATCGGTAACTGAGTTTGACCATGATCATACTGACTTCAACTAGTTACTTTATTTGTTCCCTGAAAAAGTCAGGATCTTGGATATCCATAAACAATACATTAAGAAATATTCTCTCTTAATCTGCTTTTTTGTGATGAAAAAATATAATATTATTAAGTAATCACAGGCAAAAGAGTTCAGATAAAACTGATCACTTAATAGCATTGAGGAGTGTACCCATATCTTTAATGGCCATTTTGTTTTTTGTTATTTTCTAAAACACCAGGAACCATATATTACGATTTCTGATATGACAGGATTTGTCAAGTTTATTTTACCTGCTAATTAACAATTGATATATAACATTACAAGCATGCTATATTCTGTTATAGTTTTGAATCCTTAATGACCTAAAGTAGTAAACTGAAGAATTTCTGTCTATACATATAGAGACGAGTTCATCAGCCTCTTGCGACATCAACACTATGAAACCTAGCTTTGAAATGTAAATCAATATTTTAGAAAAAAAAACAAGCTTTTGTTTTATCGCAGGCATCAATATGGACTAGAACACTGTCCTAGATTACGATTAGGTTTCCTCAACCTGCTAAACCTGTACATGCTTATTGATCTGCTGGCAGTGGTTACATGGCAGAGCGTACACTGCCAACACACACTCATGGCCAGGAACCCCTGCCAGGCCATTGGTTTCACCAAGCACCATTCAAGCTGCCTTTTTGTTTCTTTTTTCTCCTCAGTTCTTGATGTTGTAATTATTTGCCATGCCTGAACGTGTTACACAAGTTTTTGATGAATACTTGAACCAAACATAACTAAGTCAGTCATAACATGGCCTGAATTCTCTTAATATAGTAAAATGCATCGGTGGAGGGCGTAAATATACAAAAAAATTAAAAATTTCCTCGATAATTATGACCTTGGACAGTACAAACTATTATCAAATTTTTACCAAAACATCAAAATAATTTCTAATCTCCATCCATGCAGACATGAGATTCTATAAAGGGCCTCTCAGACATATAATGTTATCTATGTTCATCAATGTAAAAACATTTGTATTAGGTCTCCATCAGTAAAAGTAGACATGAAGCAGATAGTATGTATAAAGGTCAAGGTCAAAGTATTGCAAGGTGTCTCAAGGTCATGAGGAAGTAGGTCAATCTGAAAGTCATATTGTGGTGGCAAGTAAAAAATCATAAGTGTCAGTCTTTTAAAATTGTGATCATCGATCCTAACTCACAAATCTGAAAAAGAAATCTTAGAATACTTGTACTCATTTTAAAATTTGTCTACTTTGTAGTGAATTTGCCAAAGAAAGAGAGAGAGTTGAAAACCGCCGTGCTTTCTTCAAATTACGCAGACATCAACAAATACAAAGGGAGCTAGAAGGATATTTAAATTGGATACTGAAAGCAGGTAATGCCATATATAAAGTGTGGTAGTCAGTGTATTAATACAATGTATATGCTGAAACAAAAGTGTCAACCTGGCACCCCGCTTGTCTCCCCTGTTGCCTGGTAACATTGCCATGGTTTACTGGTCTAACAATTATGTATGATTTAGATTTAATACTTATTGTGAAACATAAAAAATAGCAATAGCATTGTGAGTAACAAATTACCAAAAATGTTAATGAAAAGTCATAAATACAAAATTGATTTTTTTCAGTTAATACATTTTAAGGACATTTTTATTATATGACAATTTCTTAATTTGTTAAAAAAATGAAAATTAATTAAGGAAATATGATAAAAGCATACAGCTTCATTTCAATGACACATGTTATACATTAGGAAAAATATAAGTTTCTTGATGATGAGAGCAATATATTAGTAGACGTCTTTGCTGATATGTACTTGTATCTCGATCTACATCAAGAAAATAAATATTAATAGAAAAGTTCTGTGAGACTAGCTCTGAACTTCATCCAATTGATCTGACTGGGATGTGGTACAACTTCTTATTTAATCATAGCTTAACAACAGTTTTCTTTGCCTAAAATTAAGTATCCATTTGCATGGTACAGAATGCAAAATCCAATTAAGTCTCAATAGCTTGTTAAATTGATTAATCACACTTGTGAATGAATCAACTACAATCTGCAATTTCCTTTCTAATTTAATACTTCTTTTAAGAATTGCAGGCTATTTTTATATACAGTTTAATATAAATTCCAACAAATTGTTTCAGATGACTTTCAGTGATCACTTTAAACTAATCTTGTTCTTGTATTTGCTAATTGAATTCTCTTGAAAATTCATGGTAAAATGAACTTAAGTCTCTTTTAGAATATTTTGGTTTCATATGTTTAATATTTAATTGTTCTTCACAGCAAGTTATATGTGTGTGATCTGTGGCAATTTTAACATACAACATATAGCTGCAGTAAAAAATAAAGAGAAAAAAACCTAGTACATAAAAGTTGTCCAATATACCAAAATATTTAATGTTGCTTTTTTACTGGTGTGCCACTAACAAATATGAAATTTTAATTCTTGTGCTTACAATTGCTAACACAGAGGAGGGTATGTTATAAATCATATGTTTGCAAGTCATTTCTTTTTGAGAATGAGTGATCTTAACACACATTCTTAGTAAAAATGTCTGTTCAGAAGTTTTGTTAAACTAAATGGTGGCATACATGTACTTCACAAATATTTATTTGTTTTATTTATTTTAATGCTTATTTACCTAATTTGGTTAAAGCAATAATTTATTCTATGTTGACCCTGCATTCTCTGACATTTTACCTACCAGGTATATAGACCAATAATTGCTTCCTCTGGTGTAATAGTCTTTTGAACAGACATTTTTACTAAAAAATAGATGCAAAGAAATTTTCTTGTTGTCAATTTTTGTGTACTACTTTTTCAAAACACTGAGAGCACACCTCTTGTGGCTGGAAGGTGCTACTGTAACAGTTTATGTTCTTGTCTATATTCTACACTCTATACATCTCTATATAAACCAATGAATTAAAATTTATGATGGGAGCTAATCTGATATTATTTTACCTTTAAATTAAATCTAATCTCTAGATATAGAATTCGAATAGGGAAGATATCACATTGATCAGGAAAAAGTATTAGGAGAAATCCTATTCCAGTAAAGTTTTATCAGTAACCATAGTAACATACTGTAACCATGGTAGTGTTATAGTAGCGCAGTGTTGCTTGTAATCTTCATCACCAAAATGAGAGTTTACTTCTCCTCTAAAACATCCTCTTCCATGCTTTTATAATTAAAAGCTTTTGTTGTTTTATATCCAAATGAAGCATCAATGAATATGCTTTCTGTTAAGGCTTTACAATATTTTAGCTTTTTGGTTTTTGCATGTGTACAAATGGCTGTGTAAGCTGAATATGTTACATTATGCAGTAGATCAAGTTAAGTCTGGAGAAATAACTCAGACTTGTTTACATAAATAATCCAATTCAAACCAAGAAACAGAACATTTTCTAAACCTTCTCCTGGATCACAACTTCTAAAGTGTATTTCCTTTTACCTTGACATTTTCTTGAATCATTTTTTTTGTGACATGAACCTCAAGGTCAAGGTCTATTAAGTGATTTTTCCGTTCTTGTTGCTGGTTTTTTTTAATTGCCTTTAAAATAGAAATGGCAAAAACAATAGATTTTGTGGTAAAGCTAGCACTTGACTCACCTATCACAGTGTGCAATGTAATCACATGTACATTTAATTCAGTTATTAAACTTTCAAACTTCAGATGTGTTCCAGGGTGATGTCATAATTTAATCCACTTTTTTTAAACAATGAAAGTGGAAATTTTTCATTCAAACAGAATATGAATATTTGTCTTGCTCTGTTAAATGTGTACACTCTAATTGGTTGCATGTGTTGCACACACTCACACACATCTTTATAGTGTTTTTAGTAATCACACCTACTTTTATACTTCTTTCTACAGCCTCATTTGAATAATAAATTATGAAATAGGGTTTGCTTTCTCATTGTTTTTTCCAGAAAACTGAATTCATTTGGAGATTATAGATAATCCTTTAGAGTTAGAGTTTAATTAAAAATTGTTTGATACAGTTTCAAGTTATTATTGAATATACAGTATTATGCTCCAGGGCTTTTTTCTTGGTAAGAAAGTGTAACGAAATGGGTTTTAGGGTACAAAACTATAGATTATAGCCATTATATATACATATGTAGTAAACACTATTGCTAATGTTAACAATAAACAGAATACAATTGATGCCATTGTTTTTTACTATCAGATGCACATCTTTTAATAGTTTTAGTATTTACATATACATACGTGTATGTACTTTAGATGCATGTGACATTTTCTGATCATTTGTAACAACTTTGAAATGTAAAACGTGTGTATTCAATGTATCTGTCTTTATGTTACCTATATATAACTACTGCAGGTGACTCACATGTTCAATGTGCATGTGTATAAAGTTATACTGCATGCTGTTGTACATGTATTCCTGGTACTTGGATCTTTTGGAAGGATGTGATATGGATTACTTAATACAGATTCCTCTGAATCTATCTTTTAATTATTTACATACCCTTTTCATCTAATTTATAGGCAATATATTGTCTTATTTTTACTTTGTTTTTAAAAATTTCTTTATTCAACAAAAATTCCTAAAACAGAGCTTTCAAAATTTGTCAGGATTCCAATTCCAATCTTTCTATCTACCATTTGATGCATATTATATTAGTCATATAGAAAATATACAAACACATTTCTGGTGCATGTATGTTTAATTCTCTAACTCTATTATTATATTATTCTACAGATTATAAAGTTTACACTTGGTGTTGACTGTTTTATCTTACAGAGGAAGTTATACTTAACGAAGAAAGAACGACAGATGAAGATAAAATTAGAATAATAGAAGGTATGTTCAGTTACAGATAATAAATGATAGAAGATATATTCAGTTACAGTATATAAATAATAGAAGGTATGTTCAGTTACAGTATATAAATAATAGAAGGTATGTTCAGTTACAGCATATAAATAATAGAAGGTATGTCAGTTACAGTATATAAATAATAGAAGGTATGTTCAGTTACAGTATATAAATAATAGAAGGTATGTCAGTTACAGTATATAAATAATAGAAGGTATGTTCAGTTACAGTATATAAATAATAGAAGGTATGTTCAGTTACAGTATATAAATAATAGAAGATATGTTCAGTTACAGTATATAAATAATAGAAGGTATGTCAGTTACAGTATATAAATAATAGAAGATATGTTCAGTTACAGTATATAAATAATAGAAGGTATGTTCAGTTACAGTATATAAATAATAGAAGATATGTTCAGTTACAGTATATAAATAATAGAAGGTATGTCAGTTACAGTATATAAATAATAGAAGATATGTTCAGTTACAGTATATAAATAATAGAAGATATGTTCAGTTACAGTATATAAATAATAGAAGATATGTTTAGTTACAGTATATAAATAATAGAAGGTATGTCAGTTACAGTATATATAAATAATAGAAGATATGTTCAGTTACAGTATATAAATAATAGAAGATATATTCAGTTACAGTATATAAATAATAGAAGATTTGTTCAGTTACAGTATATAAATAATAGAAGGTATGTCAGTTACAGTATATAAATAATAGAAGATATATTCAGTTACAGTATATAAATAATAGAAGGTATGTCAGTTACAGTATATAAATAATAGAAGATATGTTCAGTTACAGTATATAAATAATAGAAGATATATTCAGTTACAGTATATAAATAATATAAGATATATTCAGTTACAGTATATAAATAATAGAAGGTATGTTCAGTTACAGTATATAAATAATAGAAAGTATGTTCAGTTACAGTATATAAATAATAGAAGATATATTCAGTTACAGTATATAAATAGTAGAAGATATGTTCAGTTACAGTATATAAATAGTAGAAGATATATTCAGTTACAGTATATAAATAATAGAAGATATATTCAGTTACAGTATATAAATAGTAGAAGATATATTCAGTTACAGTATATAAATAATAGAAGGTATGTTCAGTTACAGTATATAAATAATAGAAGATATGTTCAGTTAAAGTATATAAATAATAGAAGGTATGTTCAGTTACAGTATATAAATAATAGAAGATATGTTCAGTTACAGTATATAAATAATAGAAGATATATTTCAGTTACAGTATATAAATAATAGAAGGTATGTTCAGTTACAGTATATAAATAATAGAAAGTATGTTCAGTTACAGTATATAAATAATAGAAAGTATGTTCAGTTACAGTATATAAATAATAGAAGATATATTCAGTTACAGTATACAAATAGTAGAAGATATGTTCAGTTACAGTATATAAATAATAGAAGGTATGTTCAGTTACAGTATATAAATAATAGAAGGTATGTTCAGTTACTGTATATAAATAATAGAAGATATGTTCAGTTACTGTATATAAATAATAGACGGTATGTCAGTTACAGTATATAAATAATAGAAGATATATTCAGTTACAGTATATAAATAATAGAAGGTATGTCAGTTACAGTATATAAATAATAGAAGGTATGTCAGTTACAGTATATAAATAATAGAAGGTATGTTCAGTTACTGTATATAAATAATAGAAGGTATGTTCAGTTACTGTATATAAATAATAGAAGGTATGTTCAGTTACAGTATATAAATAATAGAAGATATGTTCAGTTACAGTATATAAATAATAGAAGATATGTTCAGTTACAGTATATAAATAATAGAATATATATTCAGTTACAGTATATAAATAATAGAAGATATGTTCAGTTACTGTATATAAATAATAGAAGGTATGTTCAGTTACAGTATATAAATAATAGAATATATATTCAGTTACAGTATATAAATAATAGAAGATATGTTCAGTTACTGTATATAAATAATAGAAGGTATGTCAGTTACAGATAATAAATAATAGAATATATATTCAGTTACAGTATATAAATAATAGAAGATATGTTCAGTTACTGTATATAAATAATAGAAGGTATGTCAGTTACAGATAATAAATAATAGAAGGTATGTTCAGTTACAGTATATAAATAATAGAAGATATGTTCAGTTACTGTATATAAATAATAGAAAGTATGTTCAGTTACAGTATATAAATAGTAGAAGATATATTCAGTTGCAGTATATAAATAATAGAAGATATGTTCAGTTACAGTATATAAATAATAGAAGATATATTCAGTTACAGTATATAAATAATAGAAGGTATGTTCAGTTACAGTATATAAATAATAGAAAGTATGTTCAGTTACAGTATATAAATAATAGAAGATATATTCAGTTACAGTATATAAATAATAGAAGATATGTTAAGTTACAGTATATAAATAATAGAAGGTATGTTCAGTTACAGTATGTAAATAATAGAAGATATGTTCAGTTACTGTATATAAATAATAGAAGGTATGTCAGTTACAGTATATAAATAATAGAAGATATGTTCAGTTACAGTATATAAATAATAGAAGGTATGTTCAGTTACAGTATATAAATAATAGAAGATATATTCAGTTACAGTATATAAATAATAGAAGGTATGTTCAGTTACAGTATATAAATAGTAGAAGGTATGTTCAGTTACAGTATATAAATAATAGAAGATATATTCAGTTACAGTATATAAATAGTAGAAGATATGTTCAGTTACAGTATATAAATAATAGAAGGTATGTTCAGTTACAGTATATAAATAATAGAAGATGTATTCAGTTACAGTATATAAATAATAGAAGGTATGTTCAGTTACAGTATATAAATAATAGAAGATGTATTCAGTTACAGTATATTAAGTATATAAATAATAGAAGATATGTTCAGTTACAGTATATAAATAATAGAAGATGTATTCAGTTACAGTATATAAATAATAGAAGATATGTTCAGTTACAGTATATAAATAATAGAAGGTATGTTCAGTTACAGTATATAAATAATAGAAGATATATTCAGTTACAGTATATAAATAATAGAAGATATATTCAGTTACTGTATATAAATAATAGAAGGTATGTCAGTTACAGTATATAAATAATAGAAGATATGTTCAGTTACAGTATATAAATAGTAGAAGATATGTTCAGTTACAGTATATAAATAGTAGAAGATATGTTCAGTTACTGTATATAAATAATAGAATATATATTCAGTTACTGTATATAAATAATAGAAGGTATGTCAAGTACAGTATATAAATAATAGAAGATATATTCAGTTACAGTATATAAATAGTAGAAGATATGTTCAGTTACAGTATATAAATAATAGAAGGTATGTCAGTTACAGTATATAAATAATAGAAGATATGTTCAGTTACTGTATATAAATAATAGAAGGTATGTTCAGTTACAGTATATAAATAATAGAAGATATGTTCAGTTACTGTATATAAATAATAGAAGGTATGTCAGTTACAGTATATAAATAATAGAAGATATGTTCAGTTACTGTATATAAATAATAGAAGGTATGTCAGTTACAGTATATAAATAATAGAAGATATGTTCAGTTACAGTATATAAATAATAGAAGATATGTTCAGTTACAGTATATAAATAATAGAAGGTATGTCAGTTACAGCATATAAATAATAGAAGATATATTCAGTTACAGTATATAAATAATAGAAGGTATGTTCAGTTACAGTATATAAATAATAGAAAGTATGTTCAGTTACAGTATATAAATAATAGAAGATATGTTCAGTTACTGTATATAAATAATAGAAGGTATGTCAGTTACAGTATATAAATAATAGAAGATATGTTCAGTTACAGTATATAAATAATAGAAGATATATTCAGTTACAGTATATAAATAATAGAAGATATGTTCAGTTACTGTATATAAATAATAGAAGGTATGTTCAGTTACTGTATATAAATAATAGAAGATATATTCAGTTACAGTATATAAATAATAGAAGATATGTTCAGTTACTGTATATAAATAATAGAAGGTATGTTCAGTTACAGTATATAAATAATAGAAGATATGTTCAGTTACAGTATATAAATAATAGAAGATATGTTCAGTTACTGTATATAAATAATAGAAGGTATGTTCAGTTACAGTATATAAATAATAGAAGATATGTTCAGTTACTGTATATAAATAATAGAAGGTATGTCAGTTACAGTATATAAATAATAGAAGATATATTCAGTTACAGTATATAAATAATAGAAGGTATGTTCAGTTACAGTATATAAATAATAGAAGATATGTTCAGTTACTGTATATAAATAATAGAAGGTATGTTCAGTTTCAGTATATAAATAATAGAAGATATGTTCAGTTACTGTATATAAATAATAGAAGGTATGTCAGTTACAGTATATAAATAATAGAAGATATATTCAGTTACAGTATATAAATAATAGAAGGTATGTTCAGTTACAGTATACAAATAATAGAAGATATATTCAGTTACAGTATATAAATAATAGAAGGTATGTTCAGTTACAGTATATAAATAGTAGAAGATATATTCAGTTACAGTATATAATTACATTGTTGAATTTACAGTTAACTAGAACTCATATTATTAAAATATCTTACTTATTGTACAGTATTTTGTTTTCACAACCTATTTTTCTATATTATATTCAAGTATATGTTATGTATTTATATAAATTTACTGTCAACTTTGTTTTTTTAAACTCTTGCTAAAACACAGCTTCACTATTTAGATATTTTAACTATTTTATATCCTTGGAACTGTAACACAGGTTTGTTATAATGATGAATGATGAAAACTTGCCTTATAGCCAGAAGACAGGCCGCAGTGAGAAAAGTGAAACAGATCAAAGAAGGGAGAGACACTAGTGATGAAAATAACGAAGACAATGACGATGATTTATTATCAGAAATTAATATACATTGTAAGTATATTCACATTTACATATAATATGGTATTCATTCAAAGTACATAAGCTTTCATCATATACTGGCTTGATAACATATTACAGTTTTAATTGAGACTCAGTACAAGTATTATATGAATTATATACATTTACATGTATACATTTTCTGGAACGATAAATAAACATTAATATGGAAAAACAATTATATTGATGAGGAAGTTTGATTAGTTTCACAGCTACACCACAGTGTCTGCAATGCAAGCAGCTTCTAATATTCAAGGCTGTTAAATAAATATTGAGGAAAGTGAGGCTCAGGCTTAATTGGACTAAATTTAAGCCTCTCAAAAAGAAATTTGTAAAAAAATTAAATTGAGAAACTATATGACATTTATGTTTTCATTGAATAAAGAATTAGATACAAGGGACTGTTTTATTTCAAGTTGTATCTTTGAAAATTAGGAGGGTGCTTATATGTACACTTGTTTTGTCTGTTACAATACAACAGTATACAGACCTTACCTTAGTGGTCTAATGTTGATGACTTTCTGTTCAGCAAACTCTTTAGGGGGTAGAACATTAGCAAGTAGAAGAGCCTCTGGAGGCCGTTTTTCATCATTTTGGCGTGCAGAAAAAAGATTCAGGTAGGTGGCTGCTTTAGTTCAAACATGGATTTATTTCTCCCTTCATAAAATGTTAGGTTATGTAGTGTTAAAAATGTCCATCTAGATCTGTCCCTGGCTTTGTGTCTCATCCTGTTCGTATTTCTTTTGAAATCTTTCAGTGTTTGGTACGTTACCATCAGTATAAATTTATTTCTTTTTCAGAATATCTACGCGCCACCTAGTAAAAAGTCAGCCATTCTATTGGTCAGTAATCGTGCTAGTTTTCCTCAACACTGTGTGTACAGCCTCCGAGCATTACGGCCAAGCCGAGTGGCACACTCATTTTTTATGTAAGTTTACTGATTACTGAGAAGCTGTTTTTATTTTACTCATATTCTGAGTTCTTACTTGATAGTCAAATTTGATGTTTTTAAAATACCTTTGAGTTTACCATACTTTAATTTTCCTAATCAGAAAGTGCTAGTTTGTAAAACTGTTAATGTAAATAAATCATACATTTAGCATTGAAGATACCTGTATGATTGATTTTATTGAATCATTCTAAGTAGAAAATTGTATCATTACTTTTTATAACCATCAGTTAGAAAATGTATTAATAAAAGTTTGTAGACTTTTTAAATATTATAAATAACAGTGAATGATCCACCTTTTCAGATGTGACAGAATTTGTATTCCTAGCTTTCTTCCTTATGGAGATGATCCTGAAAATGTATGGTCTCGGAATCAGAATATATCTTCAGTCCTCATTCAATATATTTGACTGTGTTGTGAGTATATCTGAAGAACTTGTAAATTCTTAGTGTTTTGTTTCATGAGCTATAGTATACAACATATATGCTGCATCATGTATAAAAAAATTACATTTATTGACTATGATTTATTTGTATTGTTTATGTGTGAGAAATATGAGAAGAAAACAATTGATGCATTGTTTTAAATATGACTGTTTTGTTTATTTACAGGTCATAGTAGGAAGTATTTTTGAAGTGATCTGGTCGGAGTATAAAGATGGTGCCTCATTTGGTATCAGTACCCTCAGAGCTTTGAGACTTCTTAGAATATTTAAAGTCACCAGGTTTGTCACTTATCAGATATTTTTTTAATTTAAATCAAAATATTACAGATGTAGAGCTCATGGTTAAGACATGAATGCAAAATGCTTTGGAATTATATATATATATATATATATATATATATATATATAATAAAAGGAAAAAATTGGTTGTAATTTTCGACAAAAGTATTGGTTATCATTTAAGGTCATTTCAAGTTTTGAATAAAAAGAATTTAAATAAAGTTGAATATTTTGAGATACTGTTAATATAACGTTCCTTTGATTAAAAGGTTAACTATTAAAAAAACAATGGTTGCAAGAGTATTATTTTCCAAACCTAACTCGGCTTGACGTAGGATACTGTATGGTAGTGTTTATACCTATACTTTGTTGTTTGGTTGTACAGGTACTGGGCCTCCCTACGTAATCTGGTCGTATCCCTGTTAAGCAGTATGCGTTCTATCGTCAGTCTTTTGTTCCTTCTCTTCCTTTTCATCCTCATCTTCGCCCTCCTTGGTATGCAACTGTTTGGAGGAGAGTAAGTATATTTTTTGGCCTTATATCCAGTGACTTCACTGGTGTATTATCATTGCATGTTATGTAAAGGTTAGCTAAATCTAGATCACTTTTCATATAAAAGTATGTGTACAGATAAAACGTTTTCAAATCATATGAGATTTCATGAAACTCTTATTGAAGTGTTTTGCTTGCCTGGCTAGCTTGCATACGTTGTCATGTAATATTCTAGATCTGATTGAAGCACTATCTTGAAAGTTAACCATGGTCTTCTATTCATAAAACGTGTTTTTGAAGTTATTGAATAATTTGCTACTTTATCTATAAAACAAGTATAGAATTATGATGATTAAACTGTGCTATAATTTTCCCCTTGTATTGTAGAATGAATTTTGAAGACGGTCGCCCAGCGAGTCACTTTGATACCTTCCCTAGAGCGTTACTAACAGTATTCCAGGTAAAAATACTATCACTAAAACAATGATTTAACAGCATATAAACCATTGAAACCATGTTCAGCAGCAGAAGTTCTATTTTCTGGGCAAATCTGCAATCAAAATAAAAGAGAAAAAATGTACGTTTATTTCAAATCATGACTATAGATATGACAAAATATTTTTAGAATCTTTTCTTGAAATAATCATCACTGTCAAATGTAAGTTTTTATAACTTGTTTTGATTTTCATATTTTGCTTATTGTTTTGTGTATAGTTTGCAAAGCCTGTAACCCTTAGCGTTGCATTTTCTTCAGATCCTTACTGGTGAGGACTGGAATGAAGTGATGTACAGTGGTATTAGGGCAGGCGGTGGGATCGAGGGCCATGGCATGATATACTCTCTATACTTCATCATTCTGGTCGTGTTTGGTAACTGTATCCTTTATACAATACATTAGAATGACACCGTCCGGTTTGAAAGGAGAACATCGCTTGACAAAAATGGAAACATCAAGTCTGTATGCTTTATATCGACCTTCATATGACCATGTTTTAGCAAATGAGTATATTGGAAAAAAATATCTAGTATAGAGTTATATTTAGTGCTATATCGGTCTGTGATAAAGATAAGTTCCATCTTTGCTTCTTACAGAATAGTCTGCCCTTGGGATTCACAGCATCTATTTATGAGCCTTAGTCTTCAGAGAAAACAAAGTAATTTTCACTTACAAACCTGTGGACCACAATCAATAGCTATACCTGCTATGGGCAGACACCTGTAACTCTGTAAAATGCAAAGACAAAGTTACATATGATGAAGATATATTCATAAAAAAATGAAAGTCCTTAACTTAAACCAGACACACTGCTAAATGTCTTCTTGGCTATCGCTGTTGACAACTTGGCCAACGCACAGGAGTTAACGGCTGCTGAGGAAGAAGAAGATGGACAGAAGATTGCAGTAAGTTATCCAAAACGAAACTTTACTTCTGAATCATTTAAAAAAAATTAAGTCATCATACTCTGATAAAAAGTTATAAGGAGAAAAGCCATTTCTAATTGATAATTTGAATATTGCAATTAAGTGATGTTCAATTGCTCATTTTGACAATACCATTTGTTTTCTATTACCATTAGTTTTACAACATCTAGCTAGTTATCATTTGCTCTTCCTGACAGCGGCATATGCATTCCAGACATTTTATTATCTATCCTTAGTTTTGGTGGATCAAATTTTAGAAATTATTTTTGTAGATTTCAATAACCTTTTTGTAATATTTGTCAAATCATGCTTTTCACTTGCTGCAATTTCATTTTGCTTTGAACCCTTTTGCTTAATTGTTTTGTTTCCCATTGTGTTTGCACCTCGTCTTGAATTACAGCGACAAAGTGAAGTGAAAAAGGAAATGGAAGAAAAGTTTACAAATCAGGTTATTTCCCTATGGCTTATAGTATTTTTCTTCTGTCTTTTTAAAAATCACACTTTCATGATGTCATCTTTACCTGCACTTGGTGGAAGGCCATTTATCTTATACTTGTTACATTGTATGGATGATTCAAAATCAGGTGCCAAATTAACTATTTCTTAAAAAATGTTGAACTTGTAAAATCAAAAAGTTGAATGACTTAATCATATAGTTTGAAACAACTATAGTGATACCTTTGACATTGATGTGTCCTTTTAAATTGAGGTGTTTTATTTACCACTGATAGATCTTAATTGAAGTTTGTGCAGAGGAAATAATGGACATGGCTACCTGGTATTGACTATAGTTGGTGAAATATTTAGGGGCATTCTTTAACTTTTACTGCGGAAATAGTCATTTTATCACGAAGATTTTGTTCCAGCTGAGCATGACAAAATCATTTAATATTACTCACATTCTAATCTGACATTAAAATGAAAGTAAGTTATTAGTTTAATTGACATGATTACAAGTATTCTATGAAAGCATTCCATTTTGCTTACAATTGTTGGTTCCCACCAAATTTTCTTTAGTGTTTTAGAGTATGATTTAAAGCATGATTGATATTAATTTATGTTGAAAATATGACCATATTTGGTCTTCTCCAGATAATTGTTCATCTGCATTTAATTAATAAATGCTAATATGTATAATGATATTGGGACTATAACTGGAATTAATTACTTATATTTCCTCTCTTTTTTTGTCATTCTCTTGTAGTTGGTAAAAGGGATGTCTGCAGATACAATATATAATGATTTATGTACACTATTATAACCTTTTTGTGAAGAAAAAAAGAATTAAAAAAAATCATAGATGAGCATCATACATGTTCATATTCGGAAAATGATAATGTCATAATTGCTGTGGTATTTGTGGTACAGTGGATCTGCGATAATTTGGACACTGATGGTCCTGAAAACTCATAATCTGAACAGAAACATCCGGGAACAGACTTGATTAATTTATAGTAATTTAGTAAACATAAACTAGCAGTCTGGATAACTTGAAATCTGGAGGGTTTGGAGTAGGGACAAAAGTGTTTGGGTAATCCAAGGTACACTGTAGAGATAAATAGTTTATAATCTTACAATGTATGAGATATATGCTGTAGTATGACCATCACACTTGGTATTGGTACACCATTATGTTAGTTGAAGATGTGTGTTTCTATGATATCAGGTATTTAATATCTCAATTTAGTCCACAGCACTTAAGCAAGCACTCAGTTAATGTTTAAACCAATTAATGTTTTGAACATAGATGTTTGATTCTATGATATCAGGTATTTAATATTTCGATTTAATTAGTACATACACAGCACTTCAATTAAAGCACACAGTTAATGCTAAAACCAATTAATGTTTGAAGCAGTTTCTTTTGTCATTAATGAGAATTGAATCTGTTGCTTACAAAGGGATTATTAAACCTGAGTCATTAATTTATTTTAAATTGAGAAATAGCAGAAAATTATTATTACATGATTTTTAATTTATCTAAACATCTTTGAATAATGAGACTCACATCTTAATTATTTAGTTATTTTACTTTCTTAATTTATTATTTTTAAAGGCTAAAGATTTTGTTGAAAGTTAAAATGTTAAAGATATGGAAGAAATTTAAAAAAAAATTGGTTGATATGTATAATGCAAAGCCCTGTACTTGTATGTATATCAATCTCATCTCCTCAGGAGCAGATACCTGTCCAGCTAAACAAGAAGACTTGGTTATTATTTATGTATATATATATATTACAGCGTATGTTAGAGGAACAGAACCGTGAAGTCCTGGCCCTAACAGACTCTGGACTTCCACCACAAGTCAACATCTGTCCACCGTCACCAGCCAACAATGAAGATCCAAAAACAGGAAACTTTCCATAGTAAGTTCTCATTTTCTTCTCCATACATTATACATTGTATTTCCATACTAAATGAGCTTAACTTATAAGATATGTGACCGTGATATTTTTTAAGTTTAATATTTTATTAAGCAAACATATAAAGAAGGGTTCAAAAGGATTTATTTTAATGTCATACTATCAAGGTGTATATAAAAAGAATGTGTTAGGCGTTAGCCAGTTTTCATTCTTACCATTTGAATTTATTTGAAACTATTCCTACTATCTGTAAATGATATGGATAACTTTAACATTTTCCGTACAGATTTGATAATGTTATAAATTCACAACGCATGTTTATTTTCCACCTTGTGTACCTGTTCTAACATATTCACCCAAGGCAGAGCCTCTTGGTCATTTCATCCTTTTTCCTGACCAATTAAAATGTTTTAAAATATCTTTTCTGCACCTTACTGTCACACTATCGTCTGAGGACTCTTATCCTCCAGCTATATCCATGTATATAGATAATTAAATTTAGAAAGATTTATTGTTTATTTAAAAAAAAATATCAATTCACTTGTATCCTAGTAATTAACACATTGTTGTCATTCATATTTATTATTTTTGGTTGCGAAAAATCATAAACATGAATTTTTAAAGCTTTGTGTTGGTTAGGTAGCATTGAATAGACTTTGAAGAAAATTTTACTTTTTATTTTTTATTCTTTTTTATTATTTTGTTGAAAATAGGGTACGAATGTTGAAAGAAAAGAATAGAAGTTGTTTGAATGATAAATGACTGATTAGAACCAGTCACACTTATTTTGAACATTTACATTTAGTTTATTGGTATCTTAGATTAACAATGTGTTCCATACGCTTAATTCCTATGAAGCTTATTATTATAACTAAAATAATTAATATTCTATATAGCTTTATTACTATATAACAAAGAGTTAACATAATTCTTTGCACATGGTCACATGATTATGTTAATTTATTGTTTTCGAATGTGTGCCCTTGGTTCAATTAAATGTACATATTTGTGGTCTAGATCTCTTTCAATGTTCTACTGACCTTGACCTTTGTGTTATGCAAATGATGTGACCCCAGTCCTTTTGTTCCCACTAGTATGACCTTGAACTTTGCCTCAGTAATAACCCTGACCTTGTATGCAACTTTGATGTTGGTTTCCTTAATCTACATTCATCTTGATTCACAAATCTTTTGCTGGAAATTTTATAATTATCAGTAGAACTAAAGCATCCAAATCATTCTTCTAATCTGTTTATGTTACCATATAAATACTGTAAAATTTCCAGCTATTTCAGACTCAGAAAAGTTTGCTCTTGAAAATTAAAAAATGAGGTTAAGAACATTTTTGTTTTGTTTTATTAATCATCTGACCTTAAGTAAAACAAATATATCGATAATAATATTCTTAAGATTTCAAATATCTTTTATGTAAAACTATCAAGCTTTTCTGAATGCAATCATGATCTACTTCATTTTTATGCTACAGTGAAACAAAAATCTCATACTGTTCAAAAGCAATCAATCATACACAAAAGAAAGACATGTACTTCTTTGTATATTTTATCTATTCGGCATTTCAAAACAGAACAATAGAGACAAATACACAGTTTGAGATGTTTTCAATAGAAAGTTTGTATGAATTATAATGCTTCATACATGTATTTTATATAATGAAATTATTCAACAATTTAATAAAGAAAACTTTTAGACATTTTAGACAACCATATCCAAATTATCAAAATTGATCATTTCATACATTACATATAAAATACCTGCAAAGAAAAGATATTTACAGAATGGAAAAAAGCCACTATCTTATTATAATTATTTCTATCTTGAGCATCTTATATTTTGTACTTAAAAATTGATATTTTAAAATTATGATATTTTAAAGCTGAGATATTGTTTCCCTGTAATATATTGGTTGTTAAATGTTGTTCCCCTGTGTGTTTCACCATTGTTTCATTTTACCATTCTAGATAAACATTGCACTTACAGTATATGTTTCAGTAATTCGGGCAGTCAGATGGACCGAAACCTCAGCCAAAATAATCTCAAGAATAATCGGGACAAAAATTTAGCTCTGGAAATGGACAACAAAGCAAATATCAATGCTGATCTGGACAACATAACATTGTCTGATTCAGGTAACTGTCACAGGGTCGAAAACATTCAAATTTAAACTGGAAATAAATACAATGTATTACAAATACTAAGATTGGAGAAAGAGAGATAGAGGCAGGAGATCACTTAGAACACAAGAGATGGAACAGAACTGACATGAAGTGTATAAACTTTGTAAACACAATCTTTATTTCTTAGCTAATTAATCGCATTAATATCTCGGGTTAATTAAGTATCTTTATTGGTAGACATTAATTTTATCATTTACTTAAAAATCTACTTAAATATTACATGAGTACTGAAGAATATTAAAATGTCTTTCACTTATCATAAAGCTTCTGTGATGCATTCGATAACCAAGTTAGAAAACAAACACATGGTATGCTTTATATCAGATACTAGTATGCTTGTTCAAAAAGTTTTTTTTCTAAAAACGTTTTCCAGCTCGGAAAAAGAAAGAAATGGACATGAAAAAAGGAGGTACATAACTGTCCCCCTTTGAGAATGATTTGGGGATTTTTTTCTTTTCTATCTTCTATGCTGATTGGATTGGGATGCACACTTGAAGTAGCTGTGCTTTTCTGTATTATTTTAACTTCAAACACTTGCTCTTTGATAACATATTGTTTGAAAACATCTCTTCACTTCATTCTGTGTATGCACTATTATCATAACTATTTTTCATTATGTTTCACAACTACATGTAGATCACTATTTAATATGTTATATGGCCACTCTAGGTAAACACTCTCCTTAGCTATAAGGTTACTTCTTAGCTATAAGGATAGCATATGTATTTTTCCCTGAGCCTGAACTCTAATAAAACTGCACTAACATTTTTCAAAGGAGATAATTTAACATTGCATTAATCATCTTATGGAATTCAAGATAATTTGAAAATATTGAATAAACTACCATATGAAAACGATCCTTTTTTCATTATTTGATTAAATATAGAAAGATGAATTGCCCACTAGGGTACATGTAACAGTCATCATCAGTAAGGGTTGTATTGGTTTACTCACTTTAAGAGTCAATGTTCAAAACAAGAGAAAAAAATAAATTCATCGATTTCAAATTTATCCTACGACTTGTTCAGTGCATTTATTTATTATATATAATTATACGGTAAAAATGTATTATATCAATCAAAATGTCTTTACTATCAAACTCAATAGATTTGATTGACTAAATTGCCGTGAATTGAAGGAACTTAGTATAATCTTTCTTTTACAGCTGTGATATGCAAGTGTGCTTATTTTTGTAACATTGCAGTTTATTTATGAAAAGGATATATATGAAGTTCTGCTTGTGTGGTAAATAAGATTTCATGTAAGCAAAATGACAGTTTTTGAAATTTCAAACAAATAAATTGAAGAAAAAAAAGCAAAATTTGAAAAATAAGCTGTGAGATTATATTTTTGTTTAAGATTAAAAATATTTGATTTAGGAAATAAACATATTGACATTTATTGTAGAATCGGGCTGGGCTAAATGCGGAAATAATTTAAAAAAAAATATCGTTCAAAATATTGATTGACATAATTAGGATAAATGTTTTTTTCCTACGTTTTTAAACATAATTATAGATTAGAATAACAACATTTGGTTCACATCAAAACTATTCTCAGCAATATCATTATTTGTGTCAGGTTTGGAAATTAACACTTGCCAACAGGCCAAATGCGAGTTGATTTTTGAAATGGCGATTTGAAAAATATTGTATTTTAAATTTTTGGCGAGCAGATACATCATTTGTTATTATTAGTATACGTTTGTGTAAAGTCAGTCAGAGAACAAGACATCCAAACACTGTACCATAAGGACCTTGAGACAGTGGCTTATTTCTATATATTGGCTGTTCATTATGTGAGCTTTGATAAAAGCAAGTGATACTTTAATAATATGTGACTGGCTTCCATTTCGACAAAGTGCCACATTCTGAAAATAAATTGTTGTTACACTACACTACAGTGACACTAAAAATGTTCAAACATTTATTGTAAAATATAATAAATTAATATGATAAATGTCAATGAATTTGCTTTGCTTTTAATTTTAATTTAAAAGTGGCAAGCAAGTTTCTGATTTGGCAAGTTGAAATTTTACCAACTTGCCAAAAATGGATAGTGGCATAAAAATTAAATTCTACCCCTGTTCTGTGCTAAAATTCTTTCTTCCAGGTTCGTCATAACTGCTGAAACTTATATAAAATAAAATTAATATTTGAGATATCATTTCTAGTTGACTCAACTATTTTTTTGATACCTTGTGACTGCTGAGGAATTAGAATCAATGATGTGTTATTTACAAATCTGGTGCCATTCGGTGTAACGCTCATTACATTTTTGCACAATGTCATGAAAAAAATATTTAGTAGATAGATAAAGTTTAGTTGTTATGTATCTTATCTTTTGTATCTTTTTTAGAATATGATTTGAATTTAGATTAGATGTCTAACAGATAAAACGCACTTAAAATTATTTTGATTAAAAATAAGTCAAACACTTATTTTTGTTATAATTATGAGTTGTTAAATGCGTTTTGTGATTGCCTGTTAACTTAGAAATTTGATGCTTTTTTGATAATGTTTTATATATATCAATTGAAACTTTTCAAATATTTTCCACCTCGTTTATTGATACACATTGTAAGAAATATTTATATTGATAGAAGCATCAATTTTTCATCAAGAATTGTAGTTTTGATAATTTACAATATTTTTCAAGAGGTACAATGTAATTCATACACTATTTCGACGTATTATAAATAATGTTAACAGGAATGCATATCAAGAGACTTCTTGTTGTGTTATTCTAATGGTGAAATGGCTTAATTTCCAAACATTGATTGTCATCAAGAGTATAATGAGAGTTGAATGTGTTGTACAGGGAGTAACGACAGCAGTGTGGATGTACCAGAACCGGCCACTGGACAACAGGAAGAGAATTCCTTCAGTGGACCAAAGCCAATGCTTCCGTACAGCTCCATGTTTATCTTTGGTCCAACAAATCCGTGAGTAGGAAACAAACAGATTAGTGTCGTACAATTTATTGGTTGCTTATATTAAAGGATTGTGGTTAACTGGAAAATAATTCTCTATATATTTTGTTTTTGCAGAATTCGTCGATTTTGCCATTTTGTTGTGAACCTTCGTTACTTTGATTTGTTCATCATGATTGTGATAAGTGCCAGTAGTATCGCCCTGGCAACCGAAGATCCTGTCAGAGAAAAGTCGACACATAACAGCATCCTGGAATACTTTGATTATGTGTTCACAGCAGTATTTACCATAGAGATGATATTAAAGGTATTTACTATAGAGATGATATTGAATGTATTAACCATAGAGATGATATTAAAGGTATTTACCATAGAGATGATATTAAAGGTATTTACCATATAGAGATGATATTAAAGGTATTTACCATAGAGATGATATTAAAGGTATTATCCATAGAGATGATATTAAAGATATTTACTATAGAGATGATATTAAAGGTGTTTACCATAGAGATAATATTAAAGGTATTTACCATAGAGATGATATTAAAGGTATTATCCATAGAGATGATATTAAAGGTGTTTACCATAGAGATGATATTAAAGGTATTTACCATAGAGATGATATTAAAGGTGTTTACCATAGAGATGATATTAAAGGTATTATCCATAGAGATGATATTAAAGGTATTTACCATAGATATGATATTAAAGCTATTTACCATAGAGATGATATTAAAGGTACATGTATTTACCATAGAGATGATATTAAAGATATTTACCTTAGAGATGATATTGAATGTATTTACCATAGAGGTGATATTAAAAGTATTTACCTTTGAAGCAGACTTTATTAAATTTTCAAGTGTTGTTTTGAAAGGTTAAGATAGTCTTTATGCTTTGTTTAATTAGAACTGTAATATTGCAATGTTGAACATAGTTTCTAATTAACTCTTGTATATCTTCTCACCAAGGTGATCGATCTAGGAGTTATTTTACATCCGGGCTCTTACTGTCGAGATCTCTGGAACATCCTTGATGCTGCTGTGGTCATATGTGCCCTTGTTGCCTTCAGGTTCTCGTACGTATCTAAAATACGAAATTATTGTATGATTATTTTGGTTTGTATGTATACAAGTTATATATAATTACTGGAAGAGGTTAGAGGTTAGATATTGGATTCCAAAGACAAATGGCATGTTTGAATATAGCTGATCAGTACATAATTGTGTTCCATTTCGCAATCAAAATTAGATATATTTTCGGCACAAAAGATGTTAAATAGACTAGAATCATTGACAGAACAACAACAATCTGTTAAACAGGTTTTGGTTATAAATATATACACCATCAAGATTAGTTCCTAGATTTGATGATGTGCCTTAATTTGATGTCTGGAAGACAACCATTATCACTTATTCAGTGTGTGCATAGTTTAATTTAAATCCGTTACTGGGCTCTATTGAGTTTTCTTCTTCCAAGTTTTATGTGCTTTTCATGATTAATTATGGATAAATAGTTAGATTCAATGCACCTTACCGAACACTTTCAAACTAGTATCTAACTATGGAAATGGCATATTTTTTGTAAGAAACGATCACAGTTTTACGGTAATTTCATTATGACTATTTTACCTTTTTACTTTGGATTGTTTTTAAAACCTCTTCCTTATAAGTGAACTGGTGAAGGCGTTTTAACGGGGATTCTTTTGTGGTGGTCTATTAGATGGTTTATTATGAATATGAAATAATAATAAAAAAACGAACAATAGTTGACATCGAGAAAGCATTATACATGTAATTATGGTTTTAATCATTTCATTTTTGAATATGGTGGCTTCAATTCGAACTTTAGTGTCGTTGAAGTTCTGGCCCATGCGCTAGCACCACCCTTCTCCCTTTATTCTGTAGTATAAATATGTAATAGTTATGATGAGACATAAATAATTATGAAGATTTTTTTATATAACACTTGCTATTCATAAAAAAATACTTACAGTTTAACAAGTTTGTAAAGAGATATAAATATAAAAATATGTTTGTTAAAAGGAGATTGGATATTAAAATGTATCAAATAAGAAATGATTGTATTTTCCTGATTCAGCTTGCACTTTACTTGGCTTCTCTCTTCTTCTCCTGACTAAACCATCCGTTATTTTTCATTATATATGTGTATCTAACCTATCGTGAATATTTCTGATCTGTGAAATGTGTTTTCGTTCTATTGATTCCCTGTATTATTTAGCTATAAATAATGTGACCTACCTATTATTTGATGAGTTTGTTGCTGATATAGATGGTATGTTTGTTTTACCTATTGTTTTGGCCTGATTTCATCAGCAAATGTCAGCCTCGCCGTAGTTATAATAACAACTTGAGATGAACACCATACAGATGGCAGCCTGTACAGTAGAGCTAGATTCATTTAGTGATTTTAGTTAGCCTACATAATGTATATTATATTTGGTTTTGTAGAATCAGCCTTAAAGAGCTTATCTCTATGGTAGCACTATACGGAGTAATTCCCTATCAATATCTTGTTATGAGATATTAACAGTAACTTATTTAAACTTTTGTTAATATCTCGTCTCCATAGTAACAACAACTTTAATTAACGTATTATGTTTACATCTCGTCTCCGTAGTAACGCCAGTAGGTAAGTCTGTAGAGAAGCTGCCAGCTCCCAAGTTCATTGTCAATATGGCCACCAACCTTTCCTTAATTTTTGACACGAGATCATCTGACTGGCTCACATTAGCCTGTTCTTCACTTCTTTTTATGTTGTTTATTGCATTTTAAACAAAATGATAATGTACTTTTGCAATATTAATTGAAAAATTCTATTAGTTTAAATGTATTAGTTTAACTGAAAAAAATGCTTTCTCAAATTTAAAATTTAAACTAAAACGCATTATTGCATCCTTTGTTTCTTTTATATATTTTTCATGAGTAAATTTAATTGAATTCTTTAAAAACCTTTGCAGAATATAAATTGTTTTAGTAAAATTTCTAAAAAAGAAAATATTTGCATGTATCATGTCAATGTTATGCACTTGAATGCTTCCAATTTCTTTAAATATTCACATTGTTTTGTATAATAGAGTAAATGGTAGTATGTAGGGCACACTATTTTTAATGTATAATCACCGAAGGATGTATGTATTCTATTGTTTTTTAATTCAATATCTGGACAATTACTGAAACTCGTAGCGTATATAAGACTGAACCATTCTTATAAATACAAACTCTATAAACTAATTCTGTTTTTTGATACATACAAAAATATATTAAACTACGTCTTACTTATAATCACAATGATAACTTAAGTTGGTGATTTTCCTGAAATAGAATAAGTAATAAGGAAAAGACATTTTTGATGAACACTAACCTTTTTTTAAACTCTTGATTCTCAACTTTCCAGCATGATGTGAAACCAAATTTACTCAGTCTAGATTTTCTGTTATTTCCTTAACTTGTATTCTGATTCCATGCTTTATTGATATTCTAATGTTCCCATGTGTCCACAAAACTTTCCCATGGTGATCATGCAACACATTTTCCTTCTGTTTCTATTTCTCTCTATCATTGTTTTCATACGTACTACTGAACACTTCAATTGTTGTAGCGAACATATTAGTAACTTTTCAGTTTCATAATTTAATCTGTCAAAATGTCAGTACATCAATATTAACAATATTTAGATGATTATCATCACACCACTTGAAAACATTCAGATATACATTTTGGCTTTTAAGCAGAGAAACATTCACATTTATTTCCTAAAACGGGTTTTTGAATGATTTATCTATAGTTGTTTAAATTGATCCATTTTTTTTATTTCTAAACAAAATGTCTTACTAGGTAAACTTTTCCTTATCAGATTCTTCACAAATTCTATTAACAAAACCCTCGATTGTAAGAAGTATTTCCACTCCTTTGCCGCATCGAAAGTAAAATCTTCATTGTCTCACAGTGACCTCACTCTAGAGGTCAATGTTGGGTCTTTATTGCAATGCTGAACATTTGATACATTTACTGTTAAGGTTTTACAGACATGCAAATGGGATCGAATATACTTACAAAATGGCTACATTAATTAATAATATTACCATCTATCCGTACTAAATCAGAGTGCGCTGACAGGCAAAGCGTAATAAGTACAGTAAGCCTAGATCACAATTTAAGGGGACAACTACAGAAGGGTTTATAGTTAAAATCAAAATGTAATCGACATGGATTTGTTTTTGATAAACTCAGTATTGACAAACCATATAATGGTTAGCATTTTTCATATTAATGAATTATTCTTTTCCTATCTTTTTACTTATCCTTATGATTGAAGCATGTTCTTTTTTAAGACAAATTCGAGTTATACGTTTTATATTTAATGAAAGCATAATGTAATGTAAGTGAATTTAGAAGTATTCAATAATGTGTTTAAACAAACCGTTGATTTTCATTAATGGTAATATTTGTCTATTTGACTAAATATCTAAACAACTTCTGAATCAAATAGTATCAGAATGTAATGTCAATGTTTCAAAAGTTCATTTATGTAAACCTTTTCATACATATAACATTATGTTTCATCGTACACAAATGAGCTGTAATTAATAATTGAACGTTATACAAATAATACTATGTTTCTAGTTGTATTCATAAATGTCATTTCTCTTTTCGTTTCTAAGCCAACTACCGACTGAGTAACCCATTATATACTTTCTCAGCATGACAGTTTTCTGTAAAAAAATAGATTTTTACACTTTTCATCACGTACATCAGAATAGTCCATTACATATCTAACATAAAATGATGCTGAAAGATCACATGCACTGTAGTTTAGATGTCATGAATATGTGTATGTTCCATATTTCCTAATCATTAAGTATATTGACTAAAGACTGATATAAAGCAAATATTTATCTTGTTTTTTATTTCATCATTCACAACTGTACTGATTCACGTATGTCTTAATTAAATACCATTATAAAAAATGTAACGAATTCGGGAATTTAAATACTCCGAAAAACTGTAGATCAGAGCAGGTAACAACATGAAAAGTTATCATACTGAATATAGAATGTTTGTAAGGTTATCTAAACATTACAATCTGGGCAGTGTGGCCGAGGAACATAATATTTCTAACCATGTCTAATTCTATGCGACTTATCGAGACCTTGCAACGTTTTGATATGTCACAGAGATGTCCCACTGAAGTTATGGTGATGTTTCAGGAATGTAACGTATTTTCATAGTAATATATCGACGAATTTACCAATCTTTTCCGCACAATTTTGGAGGGAAATTGTGCTGTCTTGACATATGTAATCAAGTTTTTTTGAAGATTATGATCTTTTAAAATCTTAATAATATCGGGTGTAAAACCAGTTTGTACAGCTGAATTATCATGATAAGGGTGTTTAAGTTTTTGACTGCAAGGCAATAAGCGTATGGAGAAAAAAGAGTTTCTTTTTGTCTATCTCCGCACCATTTCGTGGAATTCCGAGCATTGGCTCTGCAATGTTTGAACGAGTACGTTTTTGAAAACACTGATTTTATTTTACATTTTCATGTTGGAATATATTGAGTCTTTGACTATCTTTCTGAATTGGGTTGTTCCAAAATTGCGATCCGTATAGCACACTGGGTAAAATTACTTTCCTCTATAGACCTGCAATGACCGTTGGGTTTGTAGTTTTACAGTCTTGACCGAACCCTGTCATGAGATTGAATGATTTCCGTCCTTTTTGACATCCATTTGTTATTGTGGTAATGACCTTAATATCACTTGTTCTCAACATTTCAACATGTTTGTACGATCGATTTTTGTATTGTTATGCTGACTGTATCCAAGGTCCAATTGAAGTTTGGGTTGGTATTTGGTTTTCCGAAAATTTGAATTTCGCTCTGACTTGCATTGTATTCGATCTTATATATTTTCGAGTAGTGATCACATACGTTTAAAGTACTTGTAATGACGCAAGGTTTGTAGCCAATAGGGCGAGGTCGTCTGCCAACAATGGATTGCCACAATTGATCTCAGAGATTTTTGCCCGAACCTTTGTTACTTCTAACTTCGTTTTCCGTTTTACTATTGTCTCGTGAATAACTTCTTTTATTTTAAACAACGCAATTGATATCGCATATATAGTGCTTCAAAAAGGGACAATTTGCCTTTGTTCTGGTGAAAAAGGCTTTCTTTTGAAAGTGGTAATATAGTATAGATAGGTGCTGATATCGTAGATTTTAAACATGAAAGGATATATCTGACAACAATCGTTCTGAGACTCAATGCCACAGTGAGCATCAGATTCATTTTAGCAACAATTAGACTAAAACGATCTGTGGTAACAGTCCGTCACAACAGTATTTTCCTCTAGATTGATGTAAGTAATAGAATAAAGTTTTCCTCTCAATGACATTTTAATGGAAATCTTAATTTTGCATCTATATTAAGTATATTGAAATATGTAACAAACATTTAATGTTATGAACGTTTTACACTGCTGTCAGGTATCATGTAATGAAACTTTATATGTGATATTTCTGTTTTCTTCCCACTGCATACATGTATCTTACATCTCGTGTGGACATGATTATCCGCATATTTTCCTCTATTCTTTGCATCCCTATTTTCTCTATTCCATTATATGCTACCTTACACAATATGGCCATCCTGATTTTCTCTATTCCATTATATGCTACCTTACACAATATGGCTATACTTCTTGGATTGATCCTTGTATTTGTAGAAAAAAAACTAAAAATAATTCAAAGAATTAACAAATTGATATTGGAAATAAATGATGAAGGGACTTATTTTTAATATACACTGATAATGAAGACATTGTTTTTGCATGTTAGAGTAAGGTAGAGTAAGGTAGCGTACACTTGTCTTATGTATCTTTAAGCACTCTTCTCCCTCTACCCTGATATTTCATATTATCGCAGCCTTTCCTGTTTTACTTTATGCTCTGCTTCAAATTTCACTTTTCTGCACATATTTTTACACCCTTTAATTCCTTCCTAGCAGTTTCAGTGAGATTTGCTTTCTGTCTTTTCACAGTGATGGCGCAAGTAAAAACCTCAACACAATAAAGTCATTGAGGGTGCTTCGAGTACTTCGTCCTCTTAAAACTATAAACAGGGTACCAAAACTAAAGGTGCGTACAAATGCATTTTATTACTCATTTATTGCCGTTTGATGCACATATGTGTTTTAAAAGAAACTTTAATGTTAAACTCTACAACCTCTTTCCTCAGGCGGTGTTCGACTGTGTGGTGAACTCCCTGAAGAACGTATCCAACATTCTCATTGTGTACATGCTATTCCAATTCATCTTTGCTGTCATAGCAGTCCAATTGTTTAAAGGGAAATTCTTCTACTGTACTGATGAGTCCAAAGAGACAAAAAAAGAATGTCAGTAAGTATAATTATATCATAAGTAACAAACAGATACAAAATACAGTGTATATAGTTAAGATGTTAGAAATCAAAAGTATTCAATATTGCTAGGTTTCAATATCGGTTAATGTAACATTGTGAGATGTGCAAGGAGATAAAAAAATCTTCGGATGGCAATTGAAAATAAATAACGAAAGTAGTAATCTTATATAATTAAAGAAATATCCATGTATGAATTAGAAATTATATATTGGTACATTGTATATTGATATGTATTTTCACTTTGCAGAGGCCAATACTTCTCCTATGAAGAAGGGGCAGACTCCCCAGAGGTAAAAGATCGGGAGTGGCGACGGCAGGATTTCCATTACGATAACATTGTGTTTGCCATGTTGACTTTATTTACTGTCACTACAGGAGAAGGTTGGCCAGAGTAAGTACGCTGTGATAATGTTAACCAGGTATCATTGATATAGTGTATGATTACTGTGATAAACATGCTATCAAAAATGATGTCACAAACGTGAGTTTAATAAACCGTTTTAGATAAAAATCATTTAGAAAAATCAATTATTTATTTTTAATGCATATATTTTTTTCTATTTTTTTTCTTTCATACATCTTGAGTTTTCAGTTAAAGGATATTGATTTAAATGTGTTATCTACCAATAACAGACTATACAATATATATAATTTATGTAATTAAAACTGCATGCGAATCCATAATTTTAAAACTTGTTTTCTATATCCTAGTGTGCTCAAGAATTCCATGGATTCCACAGTTGAAGACAGGGGACCAAAACCGGGCTATCGTATGGAGATGGCCATCTTCTACGTATTTTTCTTTGTTGTCTTTCCATTCTTCTTTGTAAACATATTCGTGGCCTTAATCATTATAACATTCCAAGAACAGGGAGAAAGTGACCTCGGCGACCAGGACCTGGACAAAAATCAGGTATGTCTTCATCTACGTGGACACTGCATTGATCTATTCTTAAAAAATAATCATTCATTTGAAATACATATAAAAAGTCAATTTCTCAAGTAACACGGATCTTCATATTTGTCTTAGAAAAATTTAATGAAGAAAATTGAAAAAAAAATTGGTTTTTCTTTGAGTAATTCTTATATTTTATTTCTATTTCAGAAACAATGCATAGATTACGCAATAAATGCGCGCCCTACCAGTCGCTATATGCCACAGAAGGGGACGGCCAAATACAGAGTCTGGCGGTTGGTCGTCTCCCAAAAATTTGAATATTTTGTCATGACACTAATCACACTAAATACTATAGTGCTGATGATGAAGGTAAGCATGTCGATACACTTATTGATGTAAATTGGAGAGTCGTAATTACTAAAATGTAACTGATAAACTAATTACCATGATGTTAAGTATGGCTGGATGGTTATCCCATTTCCTTTTGTTTATCACATTTTCAATTATGGAAATTATTTATTTAACATTACAGTTCCGATGTTTATTTAAATGAAACAAACTATTTACTTCATTTAAATCTTATTTTATAATGACCTATTTTTGAAAAAAATGGTATAGTATTTGCTTTGTTTAAGTTTGTGATTTTGCTTTGTAAAATTACAAGGGATGAGATATAAGAAATTTGTTTAAAACAGTATGTCATAAATTGTTTGGAAAATGAAAATGTAGCGGTCAATGAAACTTCTGTAGACTAAAGGATTTCAGGGGTCAGCTGTACCGTAATATGATGTAACAATGCTACAGGGCATGTTTAAAAATCAGTCAGCGTAAGTGATTTATTCGATGATATTTGTTGGTGTGAAAAGTAAAAGCTAATAGTTCAATATACACATGTTTAGGGATATTTTGTTACCAGTAATACATTCACCACCTTCATTATTGCACCTATAACAGAGGATACATTTTATATTTTGTTGCTATGACAAAGTTTTATTTTGTTGTTACCTTGACGACATGTTCTCTCCTTGCCATCCAGTATAATCGCCAGCCAGAAGACTACAAGACGATCTTGAAATACCTAAATAGTGGTTTTACCGTAATGTTCACCATAGAGTGTACTCTCAAGCTTATTGGGTTTGGCAGGGTAAGGCTATAGGTCATAGGTCATGGGGTATTCATTAATTTTGTGTATTTTTCATATCCATCACCAACTTGTAACAAGGGTTTGTTTGAAAATTCATTTTCGATGTTTATCTATATTTTCAATTATCAAACTGAAATTACGAACTTCTATTTTTTGGTTCGTTTATTTTTTGGATTCTTTAGTTGTTGTTTTTTTATTTAAATCAATGTATTTTCGCTCTGTACCAGTATGTTGTTTTTGACGAAAACACAGTTAATGAAATACACTTATTTGTGTACAAGCAGAATGAATTTTCATTGCCCTGGTATGAATAGTACTGTAGAATTTCACTGACTCCTTGGATCTGGGTATTTCTAGTGTATGAACCTCTTTCACCAAGTAACTAGTCACAAATGTCATGGTCACATTTGCCAAGCTGAAAATTAAAAGCTTAATTATACTTACATAAAAAATTGAAAACACATGAAAAATGTATCTATATCATAATTTTTTATGCAAGTATATTGATAACGTATGACAATCTATGTGCATCTTTTTACATTTAAAACAATGTCCTGTTACCATGACGTAGGTTGCTAGGTGATGTGGAGATATGGGCCTGTCTTGTTGCACGACATTAGATCTTACAAAAACGTAGCACAACTTATTGCATTGTCCAAATACGTATCTAAAACTGAATGATGACTTATAAAGGGAGACAACTTTAATTTGTCTGTTATATCTGACAAGGTTACATGTTTGTGTGTAGTATTTTTATTAAAGTTGTCTCCCTTTCATGTTCTGTTTGAAATCGGCACGTAATGTGAAAAATATTAATAAAAAAGACTTTGAACATTTGAAACAATCAGCAAAGCAAACTATTCATTTTAAAATCACAAAAGACCCAGCGGAATTTAAATGCTGAATGCTGCTGATTTCAGATGGAAACCTGTGTGATATGGAGAAGGTTTTAATCTCGGCTTGTTTTCTAACCTGCTTAATTTTCAGTTCACTAACCAAAGCCAATTTGATGGTACACAAGGCAATGATGATTTAGCAGCGGCTTCCTCTCAATACGAAAGGGTTCTTATATCAATTAATATCGTATTCACGGTTCTGTTCACCATCGAGTGTGTCCTCAAGATACTAGCGTTTGGAATAAAGGTTTGCGGAAACAGACAGACTCGTCAAACTCCTTTGTTTTTCAGTCGTTAATTTTTGTGAATTAAACTTAATTGACATGTCACCGACATACACCCCTATCCACCAAAACCTGGGTAGCCTGTTTTTATGACAAATTAAAATTTGCATTTCGGCAAAAAAAAATTAAAAAAATTCGCGTAACAAAATATCAAATACAAGTTTTGCCTGTCTCAGTTCATTCCCATCACAAAAACAGACTATCCAGGGCTATTATCCACCTATGGGTGTTGTCCCAGTGCGATTTTGTGCAGTGCCGCTGAGTGAATATGCCTCCATCTTTAATTTACACTCCAGCCGTAGGTGTCATACAGTGTCACTGGCTCACTACCACACATGTAGTTTTGTTTACATATGAATCTCGCTTTGATTGGTCAAAGTTCGGCTTTGATTTGTCACGTGATGATTGCTCTGTAATCACAGTTTTCTGTTGATATAACGAAAATAGTATGAAAAATAAATATATATTCACCGATGCTATTTATTTGCATGCTCTTTTGTTTTTGAACATGTGTTTTGTTTGTACCGATGTAGCTCGAGTTGCATCGGATATAGTGATATTCGCTCTAGAGGTACTGTTTGAAAGTGCTTATTCCAAAACATGGTATCCATATCGGTCAATTATCTATGCCAGTTTTTGTTAGTATATAAAATTTACTAGGAAAATGATCATTTATAAACATGACGATTTAGAAATCACTCATTCATAATTAATGGTCAGTACATAATTATTAATACGTTTAACATGCTTTTGTTAAAATGGTTCTTGTAGTTTTAGGTAATTTTCATTACGTGAATTATTAACAAGATTTCTTCACAATACTGTAGCGTAAAAATACTTTTTTAATGGCAGTATCGTCATATAATTACATTTTCCAGTCGTTTTCTAAAATATTGTTTGTAGGCAAATATCCAATTCTTCTACAAAATATTGCGAAAAACTGCAATTTGTGAAGCATCATCAGTATATTATATTGCTTAATCATATCATCATATCACTTTATCATATGACAGCCAAGTTTTTCCATTCAATAAAAAAGCCATTTTATGAAATTGATTACATATCTGCATTGTGATTAGTTGATTTCTATGAATGGTAAACAAACTTTTTACTACGAAATGAACGATGACACCAAACTAATCTAGATTCATAACGTAAAATCAGTGTATCAATTCTCAATTTCTCGTGTCGGTATTTTTAAATAATTTATATGTTCAAAATTGATTATTAAGAGCATGATGAAACTTGATTAATATTGTAAATAAGCTGGCTATTTTTCGCACTATTTACTACGGCGCATTGTTTCTTGTTATTGATATGGTTCGAATCGCAACTGATCAATTGATCCAAACGGGAAGAAAAAAGGCAAATATTAGTGGAGCACATTATTATTATTTTATTCTGGATACTGCTCATGTTGATATGACACTTTTATTTAAGGGCGGGTTACTTGGATTTCCATCTTTACGATAGTTTGTCCGTAAAGAAGTGTGATAATGTTTTTGAGATCTGCTGTAAGTAGGAAGTTATAAAGGTATACCACTCATTTTTGTAAACGATGATTCTCAAAGACCCCTTGTTGTGGCGCCTTATAAGTTTTATAATAGAACTCTTGGCTAGTGTTAGATAAACACTATAAATATCTACTCAATAATTCATAACAATATACATCACATTGTGTGAACTGTTTACAAAGAAGAAGGTAAAAAGGAAAACAGAACAGCAAAGAAACAATACTAGCTGACCGGTGTATATCAATCAATGGTAATCGCCTAGTAAACCTATATAACAGGTCTTCCCTGACACAGTTGACACGTTCATAAAGGAATTGTTCTTGTTTTGTATTTTTAGTTTCGTTAACTTAATTGTTCTATCACATGTATATTGTGATCTAGTTTTACAAGCAACGTCTGGGGTTCATGGCAGTTTACTTTAAAATGCTTTATCTCTTTTCATCGTTTTAGGTTACTTAATACTACATTACTTTTCTCAACTTAATATCAATCTAAACGATGGATTGAATGAAATGAGTAATTTTTCATTAAAATGCATTTCAAATCAGGTTATAGTTGAATTTATCAGACAGAAAAAGATTACTCTATTAAATCATAGAATATGCAAATCATTATTTATTAATTCCAAATAGATGGTGATATAGATTCAATAAAAATATTTGTTAGTAAGCATTGCATTTATTAGTCACTGTGGTCATGTGTATTAACATAACAAGTGTATGTTGTAGACCTCTTTATTTAACATTACTAGTGTATGCTAGATTACTTTATTTCCATATTGTATGTTAAGGAAATATATGCAAGCTGTGTTTTAAGACATTCTGAATTATGAAATCAATTCAAATTGAACCTGGAAACAATAATATTACAATCGTTAGTGTATTGTTTCTTAATATGTATAGAAGTATTGCTCCATCAATGTGAATGATGTTAGATATTTTCAAATGTTTTCCAGATATATCTCAGTATGGAATTTAAATAACTTTAGTAACTTGTTTATTCATGATTTATTATCATTCTTATATTCTAATTGCATTGAAATGCATTGAACTAATCAATCATCAATCAATCAATTCTTTTATTCCTCTAAGTTGAGATTTACAAAATAAAAGGATTTCTCAAAACTTTACAGTTTTACATATCAAATGAGTAGTCAGATTCTATTAAAGTCTACATACAGGATATTTTAACAAGGCTTCTTTAGAACAGGTTTTTATACTGGTGAAAATGTCTTGACGAAATTTCCAGAAATTGTACGCCGTCTTTAAGAAACATCATATATTCTGCCCTTGAGGTAAACATATTTTTGAATTCTTGGCAGTCCATTCCGAACAGTATTCTCAAAAAGTGTTCGTGGGATATATCATCAATATAAGTGCACACTTCCGGTCCATATGTCGCGAGAATCTTCTCCATGAATTGATTCAATAAAAATATTTGTTAGTAAGCATTGCATTTATTAGTCACTGTGGTCATGTGTATTAACATAACAAGTGTATGTTGTAGACCTTATAAACTTGTTTATTCATGATTTATTATCATTCTTATATTCTAATTGCATTGAAATGCATTGAACTAAAACGTAGAAAATATTTTGTATCACAAACTTGCATACGTTTCCTATTTTGATTTTGTTCTGCTACATATTTATGTTGAATGGTTACAGCAAGTTAATATGTCAATACATAAATACGTACTACGACTGTTCTTTTTATGTTTCAAATCACTGTTTTCTGATATAAAGTATCAATATTATATCTGCACCAAGTGTGATAAGGATGAAGGCATATTCACTCCAAATACCCCCTTATTTTCGCTTTAGTGTGGCTGGTTATATTTAGTGACGTCATTTATTTACCAAACGTTACATTTTATTATTATATCATGCGCTACCTCCCTCTCAAGATTTTCTTAGTTACCTCCCTTATTTTAGCCAACCATCTTATTTTGTACGTTACGAGAGATTTTGGTTTATATGAACTCCATATTCAGCCATCCTGATATTATCCTTATGATTGTACACATATGTGACTATTGTTGACGGTTTTAGCATGCTACTTTGTTTTATAATACCATTGTGTACCCCATCAGGTTGGCTGCTACAGTAGACTTTTTCTTTGCTTTAATTGACATCAGAGGTGGTTTTTAAAAAACGGGATGCGTTTCTTTTACGGTGGTCCATAAATTTCACTATAAAGAATATTTGTATATAAACTATCTTTGAACTTATCAGCTGTTGCTTCATCAAATATTGGAACTTTGTTTCGAGTTACATAATGCAATTAACAATATTAAGAATGGACACTACTCAAATTGATTAATTAGATCAATGATATGAAATAGTATATATACCATTTGTTGAATTTTGGAGAACAAATATTGATATTTCCGATAATTGAGTATTTGGATTATAATATTTTAAAGAATGTGTTGCTGTTGAAGCAATATATACTGTAATGGGAGTAAGTATAGACACCTTATGACTAAAGTCATCCGCTACTTTCACAGCTTTCCCTCTGATTGTTTTTCACATATGACTTACGTTAACTTCCAGCATTTGTTTTCAGGTCATCATCACAAAAGATAAATACAAAATTAATTCAAAATGGACAATGGAATAAGATGGGGTGTTGTCTTTTACATCCTAATACTTTTCAATTTTCCGTTTTTAGTTATTCACTGATGTGTAGAAATTAAGTTAACCATATTGAAATCGATTACGAAAGTCTTGGTAGAAAATATATTGCATGCCATATGCATGATTGGAAACAACACTATATATATATATATATATATATATTAGTCAATGCTACTTATAGCATATACATATACATTTACGTGTGGTAATCTCTGAATGCTCGGCACTATCAATACGTTTAATGTAAGTCTATTGGGCGAAAAGTGTACTATTACTCTTTTAATTCTGTCAAGATATTAAATACTGGAGTAGTGTACTACAAATACCTATGTTCATAGCATATGTAGAAACTTATATATTTATGTCTTGTTAAGAAATTAATTCAGAAGTAGAATCATTGTTACAAATGCAATTTAATGAGTTGTTTCTTAATATGAACGTGAATATTGAAACAGACTATGATTAGGCAGTGACTATATGTATAATATACAAATAAACTTATTAAAACTGTAGCTGGTTTGTTGTAACCATTATAGGTGTTACTGTATTCTGTGATTATTAGAGCTACAAATATATACACTATGTGCACCTAGGCTAATTATTTCAACAGGCATGCAACAAAATTGTTGTTTACCACTGGTGCGTCTCTCAATCTTTTGTGATGTTGACTTGACCAATAATTGCTATTCCTTTCCAGCTATTTATGTGACAATACAATAATAAACGTATGCCATTTGTGTATAATTTGCTACGATTAGTGCTTTAGAGATATTTTAATCAACAATGGGCATATTTACAGTAATGTATGTGTCTCTGATAGTTCAAACTGTTAATTCTATTTTGATGGTATTGATCCTGATAATTGATGTTTAATATAACGACAATTCTGTATAATTGAATTTCTATTTAATATGCATTCGGATTATCATAAAGTCCATAATATATCATTAAATGTTGATAACAAATATTGATAGCATTGATTTTAATGTAGCAAATATTGTTCTTTATTAACAAGTATTACAATTAGCATTGTTCTTGAGGTATCATTGATTGTTATACACTTCATTCCTACAGAACTATTTCCGTGATCCCTGGAACGTCTTCGACTTTGTAACAGTCATAGGCAGTATCATCGACGTCCTTGTCAGTGAATTTGGGGTGAGTATCTTGTCAATCGTCAATAGAATTGAATGAGATTATGTAATTTGTCTTATGAAGTGTTTAAGTGACGTTCTCAATTATGTATTAAACTGACAAAATAATTTTATTAAATATATATAGAACGTGAGATGTAAGTTTGAATTGTAGTTCACGGAATTCCACGATTTTTTCCAAGACTACACAACAAAAACGATATGTTACACAAAAATAAAGTTACAGTGCCGCTGACTTACCTTTGCTCTTTGGTATGGTATTTTGATAAAATGTCGAGGGAGTAGCAAGCTTAAAATCATTAAGGCACTTTTTTTTTCATTTTCATAGAATACAGCTGTATAAATCTATATCTATATAAAACCCAGAACATTTAGTTGAATTATATACGCCTTTTTAACAGGTGTGTATAATGTCACGTAGTTTTCATCTGCGCTGTTACATTTTAAAAATCGTCTTGGTGACCATTTTTTATTTCCAAATTTTTTTCGGGGAAAACTGAGAATATACCAAACACAATAGCACACTTATGCTTTGTCAATCTTTAGAAAACATAGGTTAGTTTTCGAAAATGTCTTCATGTGGGATGATGTAGACTTTTTGCACTTTATTCAAATTTAGGAAAGCATCATAATCATTGAATCGAAAAATAAACAAGAAATGACGCTGTTATTATCATTGGCAATGTAAAATTACAGGCATCGTTAGCGGCATGGTAACTTTAAAGTGTGATTATGTTAAGGTTTAATTAACATTAACATGAACATATATTTAATTATTTATTTTTTACTTTTGCAAATGTCTGTACGTAAATATCTTGTACAGAATGAGCGTACAAGCTACTTTCAGTTGCCATATATTAAATATGACTGATGTAAACCTTTGTATTTATTGGTGCTGGTGGTGACTTGATTTTCACTGTTAAGGTGAAGGTATAGTTTATTGCTGGGTATAAATGATTGATATTATTTGTCGCCATTCATTTATTCAACTATTTCTGGTTGATATATATATATAAAAGCGGTTTTGGTGTAAAGGGATCTATTTGGTGCATTGACTGTTGGTATTTGCTGCTGAAAACCACTCTCTTTAGATATTAACATTCTATGTATAGAAAACCTATTTCTTGGTGCTTCTAGAGGAACCGTAGCAATTAGCAGTTTAGAAACCTTTTTTTAGTTTAAAACAATGAATGTGTCAATACTGCTGCTGTAAAAGATAACTGGTATTTAAATACAAAAACGAACAGAGATTGAGAAAGCATATAAAGGAATTTACTACAATTAAAAATAAAAGTATCGTGTATGTAAAGAAGTAGACGAAGAGAATTGAAGCCATATTGAGTGTTGATTTCGTGACCCAGGGTAATCAGGTGCTATTCTCCGAGTTGGAGGCGATAAATACAGAGGTTAGTAAAGCACCTACCTACCCATTAGTAGATACGTGTCTACATGTATAGTACGTACCTCAATAGCACTTCCTTTCAAAGTACACTTGTCGAACAATCGATTTTCAAGTATATTGTTAAAACAAAGTAAAGCTTTTTTCTTTAAATGTTCGAAAATTTCGATTTGTTCCCCATTGTTCAAGTACCATTTTAATCTAGTATTGTAGTGATTAAATGACACAGTAGATTAATCAGATTTTAATTATCGAAAATTGAACATGATTTGATAAGCTTCGTGCAATATTTTTTTTCATTTAAGAATATTGAATGTATGCTAATCAGCAGTGGTCTAAATAGTATTTTGTTGTTCTATATTTGAGGCGGTAGAGTCCAAGGTTTGTAAGCACTGACCCTAGTCAAATTTGATCATTAAGATCAAACGCACATGTCTATTTCATCATGTCGTAATTACAGTAGTAAAATAACAAATCACTCGTTACCAACATACCCAGCTATCATAGTCACCCTTCGTTGTGTCTACTGGGAAATAAAATAAACGCACTTAGACTCAACAGATAGTGAGGTAGTCAGCCATGAGAAGCACATGTTACAAAAAATTAGTCGCATCTTACAACAAAGCACCTGTGTGTCATCAGCGTTTAGAAGTAGTAAACTCTACAATGCACCTATTAGGCAAGTTACGGTAACTACAATGTGTGATTTGATTACCGTAAGGGGTAGACACCTATTTTAATGGCTTTCCTGTTGTTCTGACTTGGAGACGATAATGGCACAGTTTAACGCCCCACCTCCCGGCTCTGACGATGAGGTTTGTTTCCAAGTACTACCATATTAATTCTATGTAGACCTGGCACCTTGTTACTACCGCTAACCACGTGGCAGCTTTCATCCAGTACTCACTCTTAATGTATTTATTTATATTTTTAGATTATTACAATCATTGATGAGTTCTGCAAAGCTTGTGCTTTTATGCATTTTCTATGTAACTGTTTTTCAGAATCCAATTGATATTTTAAATTCTTTTTAAGCCTACAAAATTTAATTCAATTCGAATGTTTTAAAATTTACAATATTTTTTGTTTTCATTCACAAATTACACTCATACTAAGACAGTTTGATTCTAAATTGTTTTCAGTCATATTTAACGCTTTTCCGCAAATGATAATTATACAATGTTGTTTTTTTATAAAAGGATACGTAAGCCAATGCAGTGGATGGAAGCTACTCACTATTCTAGATCCGTAGATGACTCTGGAATGACTATTTTTGTTATGTACAGATCCTGTATAAAGCCCAGATGCCAACAAATCTTACCCTGACCGAAACTCGATCAATACAAGTTGTGATGTATTATGTTTTAAGATTGACATTGATATCTATTTCAGTTTAATATATTTGATAGAAAAAAATCAAGTATTTTCTTGGACCTATCTGCTTATAAAATTCAATAGACATTCGATTAATGTTATTTGATTTTGAAATATGCAAAAGCAATCGGAAAAAAATAGAAGAGAATATATTTTTCAAAAAAACACCTCAAAAGCATAATGACATTGCAAATAATGCAAATCAATGTATTGAGACATATGGAAAAATCTAAAGATCTGAAAGCATTTGAGATGTGTTACTGATTACAAAAGCAGATAACGAAGTAATGCTTGGAAAAATTGTATCTACATTTTGAAATATACACATATGAAATTTATTACATGCGATTTAAATAACATCTGTCAATAAATATGACATTTCTACATCGTAACACTGACACGGATATTGTCTATTTTAACATAAATTAAATGCCTATGTGAATTCGAACTATTTCGATCAGGATGATTTGTTGGTAAGCCCTGCAGTTACGTCCGCTCATAGTCACCGGTAAACAGATGAAGTGAATTAAAATCAGATAAAAATAAGTATATTTTACTGAAAATTAGATATGTATTTTAAACGCAAGTCATTGGGCTTACCAATCATTTAGGGCTTTTTGCAGGATTCTTTATCAATGCCAAAATTGACTCAACATGCATTACGTTTTGCCTTTCAATCTGAATGTATAAAACACATTTTCCTTCAAACACCATCACTTTGATTTCTGCTCTCTAGTGCAATATGCATGAGAATGACATGTTATATAGGAACAGAGAACGTAGTGTATGATTTGGTTTTATTTATTTGATCTAATCTATACATAGACTTCCGATTCGACTATTAGATTACACTTTTGTGTGTATGAGTGCAATGCTAATGTTATTTATTTTATACGATCAGATTCCTATAAAGGGTAAAGGTAAATGGTTTGCGTCAGTTTTGGCAAAGCAGAAGAAAAGAGAGAAGAAAAGAAGATAAAGACATTCTGTTTACATTACTGATATGGATTAACAAAATATGACACATTAGGAGAAATAATCTCGGTGTTTTGGAGATTTTAACAGGAAGTAATCCGTGATATTAAAGCTTGATTGTGAAAGAAAATATTTATTTTCATTTAGAAATAATCTATGTACAGTTAGGAGACTAGCACTGATTTGCATAATGCCACTTCCATCGCTTTCGCTCTTCTAGTTTCACCCATTTTCACATATATTTACTTTTGCATTATACACAGTTAGCTGAATGATAAACACCCTACTTGCATTGTCCGGGATCACAATCATTTCTGCTTTTGATAATGTATGAGTGCATGATCTAGATAGCTTTACCTGCAATCTATTTAGCTTTTAGAATCTGCAATACATATCTGTGGTTTTGGGAATTGATAAATATGCATTGGTCGTCTTGTACAACATCTACGTTTACACGTGTTTAAGAAGACGTCATCAGTCGAAGAGCGTTTTGGTACAGTACGGAAAAAGATACTGCTAATAATGGTTACCTTTTTGGACAATTGGGTCACAGTGTTGATGACCTCTACACACGATATACACTATTCGTTTATGTATTAATGTTTGACTAAGATCGCCTAACGTTGCACACGTTCGTTTTGAGATTTTGAGGTTTCCTTGGTTCAGTTATATCAAATAACTCTCTCCTGACTAGAAACGCTAAAACTGATCATGACATAAAATCTTTAACTGCAATCGTTTTTTCCCGAAATCGCACACCACCATTTCTTATTTCACTTATGTGTAAATTAACCAAATAACTGTTTTCTTAGCATGAATAATTCGGTATTGAATTGAAGAAGTCTTTTCCCACAACACAGCTAGTTAACCGTTTTTGTCCCCATTTACTCTCCTAGACCTTTTTATTTTGATCATTGTTCTTATATAATACGTTTGCATTTTTATTTCTTTTTTTAATATGTATTGTCTTTAAAGTTTTTTAATGAAAATTTCAAATGAATTTGTCAACAAAACCTTCGTAAATGCACTCAACTTATTGATATTGCCGATGTGTTATTGCATTGGTTCACTTTGGATTCTAAGGATACATCCTTATATTTTCAATAGATTTGTATTATAGCGATTTCATTACTTTATAACCAATAATGGATCAGTTTAAGAATAAATCTTAAAAATGACAAATCCATCCATTTATTGATTTATGTGTAGATAGTTGTTTAGTATTCACAAATTAAATACTATTTACAGTGATTTTTTATGTAGGGAAACAATCACAAAAATCAAAACCTTGACGAAATATGGACAATCGTTTTGCAGTGTATACTACCATGATTCGGAAGAGTACTATCAAGCTGCCTTAATCATTTGATGTCTTAACATGATTTGAATATGTGATACTTTCATGTCATGCATCTATCAGCCCCCGTTCGTTCTCATTGTCATGTAATGGGGAAAAACAGGATTCCAATTTCAGTTTTCTTATTTCGCAACATATAACTTTGATAATATAAAGATAGAAATGAAATAATGTAAAGAAAAAAAATACATATATATGATGGTGAATGTTTATATAAGGAAAATAGATGTCCTGTTTTACCCCTAATACATTCATGTGTAAATGTTACGTGAAACTGTATCCCTTGCTCCGCCGTGCAGATGATGTATGTAATGTAATATGTAATTATAATTACCAATAATGTGATATCATAATCTATTCAAAACTTTTGATATTGAAACAATGATTGTTTTTTATTAGTTCTCGTGACCATCGTTTTACTTAAAACAAATTGCATTACATGAAAATATATACCTTTCATATACATCATCGAATACGCGGTATGATAACCCTGACATGCGCAGTCTGATTGTACTAACGTCTGTTTCAGTTTGTAATCTAATCATGTTAACCTCAGACTAAATGTGAACCAGATTTACTACTTGATATTCATTCCACCTCCTTTTTATACAAATACCTCTTTCTTTTCATTTCTGTCCTGCTTTTGCTTTACTTTCTCTGTTTTCTTACCTACATCTTACATATTTTATAACCTGTATCTGTTCTTAACCCAATATAATAACAGCAATCCGTGAACAAGGCGATCATTTGCATAGATCATTCTAGCACTAACACCTAGCCTCTTGAAATGATCTCATTATAAAGAACCCTATTTAACGTTTGAAGTCAGGAATACTCTCGAAGGCTATTCATGACGTGGAATTGTTTATTAAAACGTAAAATGAATCTTTGGCATGAGTGATAAGGCCTGCTTTCTAGTTCAATAATATATTATAATCGATACCATTGGAACATTTACATCAAGGTTCACGTCCTCAATAGCTCTCCCTTATCTCACTTTTCCTCCCGCTTATCGCCATTCTATCCAGCTGCCGGCAAACCCGCTATAGGTACTGGTCTCTCACAACTGTTCATTTCGATACGTCTAGAGAAGGAAATATAAATCAGTCATGGGATTATACCATAATATTATAACTTACCATCAACATGTACTTGCATTTATTTGTATCAGTAGAACATATATTTGAAAAGTCCCATTTCAGAATTTCAATGGAACGGATACTGAATATAGTAAACACTAGACCGATAGTCGGTGCAAATTTGTTACTGTAGCAGATATGTGAATTAGATGTTGATGGTTCCTAATCAGGTGATTATCTGGTTTATTACCAGTGTCATATTTACAAATTAATGTCACATGTGATTATTTCTGTTGAAGGTAACGGCGTCGACGTCAGACATCACGTGACCTTTGTGATGTGTTGGGACTGTTTGTACTTTGAGGCTAATACTTTGTATTGGAATATGTTTTATATCCATATGATACTGACATGGTGGTACATCAGTCACTGTTTTATTCGAAACTGAATGCAAAACTCATTTTGTATCAAAAATAAATTATCTTAACATTCAATGACAGTTTTGAATATCGTTGGTGATTGGTGACTTGAGATCCATGGAACGACTTTAAATGTCAAGTGTTCCTTGTTAATTGGTCTGATTGATATTGCAGGAATCATACGTGGGATTCAATGTCGGGGTGTTCAGATTGTTTCGAGCAGCCCGGTTGATCAAGCTACTAAGACAAGGATATACCATTCGTCTGCTTCTGTGGACCTTCCTTCAGTCTTTCAAGGTATCATTTGATTCGGAGTTTTCATTTGGTTGTATCCTATTCAGCTTACCATCATGCCTTTACGGAATCCAATAAAAGCAAGATTGATATAGCAATTGAACATTAAATTGACACCGCTTTTCATTACCAAACAAGTCAAACAATTATAGAAGCCTTATTTTCTTTGCAGGCGTTGCCTTATGTGTGTCTTCTCATTCTGATGTTGTTCTTCATCTATGCCATTATAGGCATGCAGGTAAGAGCTATTGAAATGTCTTGCTATATTTTTTATCATTTCACAATATTGAGATCGCAATACAAGTTGTGTAAAGCGTTCCTGTCTCATTAATACTAGTCGATGCTAAAATTTCTGCTACATCATTCATGACAGGTTATGAAAGTATTATCTAAAGTATTAGTATTAGTGTTATTGAAACTTGATAGATTAACTCTCGTTATGCAAATTTTACATGTGTGTACATCCGTTTCATTTTCAGGTGTTTGGTAATATCAAGTTAGACTCCCAAACGTCTATAACCAGGCACAATAATTTCCGTAATTTTGCTCAAGGCCTCATGCTGTTGTTCAGGTATGTTGGCTCAGGAAATATTGGTTGTATTACTAACAAATTGTAATCTGTAAGCATGTAACATAAATGCTTTTGATTATTATCAATCTTTATTATGAAATTTAAAAAGATACAGTAACTACTTTGTACACAAAATAATCCATTAGCGCGATCATATGTAAACAATATTTTGGTGCACCATATTATTTACAGTCTCTCTGATATAAACAAGTTAAAATTTAAAATAAACAATTTCTGTTATCGATAGTACAATCTATGAGGTTTATTATGTTTTATCAAGTTTATTGATTTTGAACCTTTCAGATGCGCTACAGGAGAAAGTTGGCAGCAGATAATGTTGTCGTGTTTGAGTGGCCAAGCGTGTGATCCAGAGTCTGGCAATACAAAGAAGACGTGCGGCCTTGACTTTGCCTACATCTACTTCGTATCATTTATTTTCTTTTGTTCTTTTCTTGTAAGTTTGATACAGTTTTGTATACTTTTTCTTCGTATAATCTATTTTCTTTATTCGTTTCTTGTATTTTAATATTCAGTCTTATGGTACATTGTTGTCAGTTTTCAATCTATTTTCGATATTGAATAACTATTAGTAAGTAATGGAATCTTGAGTTTAGTTACGTCCTCATCACTTTTACAATATAATAATGCATCTACTCTGAGAAAGTATATGTTCGGGCTTTCTTTAACTTCTTTTTCGAACTGTTTGTACGAACTTCGATTTCAGATGTTGAATTTGTTTGTGGCTGTTATTATGGACAACTTTGACTATTTAACAAGAGATAGCTCCATCTTGGGGCCTCATCATTTGGACGAATATTCCCGAGTTTGGGCGGATTATGATCCCTCAGCTACGTACGTATTCTTTTCACACCCTACTATTCACTTTATTACTTGTACTCCGAACAATTTAAAGTTATCTTCATCTTTTTTATGTTTGAGTCACGCACAAATGACGGTAGATTTAAAATGGAGTTAGCGTTGGAATACTGTAAACCAATGGATTTTTGCGTCGACTTAATTTCGCCATTTTCTCGCAAACGACTTTTGACAATGATTTTATTTCGTGATTTAGACAATTTCGCTGCTATTTATTCTTTTGTGGTTCCGTAACGCCCGCTAAATACGTGAGGGTTAATCGCAGGCGAAAGTCGTTGGTTTTACAGTATAAAGAGCAACATACGATTGGTTTTACAGTATAAAGAGCAACATACGATTGGTTTACAGTATAAAGAGCAACATACGATTGGTTTACAGTATAAAGAGCAACATACGATTGGTTTACAGTATAAAGAGCAACATACGATTGGTTTTACAGTATAAAGAGCAACATACGATTGGTTTACAGTGTAAAGAGCAACATACGATTGGTTTACAGTATAAAGAGCAACATACGATTGGTTTTACAGTATATACAGCAACATACGATTGGTTTTACAGTATATACAGCAACATACGATTGGTTTTACAGTATATACAGCAACATACGATTGGTTTTACAGTATATACAGCAACATACGATTGGTTTTACAGTATATACAGCAACATACGATTGGTTTACAGTATATACAGCAACATACGATTGGTTTACAGCATAAAGAGCAACATACGATTGGTTTTACAGTATAAAGAGCCACATACGATTGGTTTTACAGTATATACAGCAACATACGATTGGTTTTACAGTATAAAGAGCAACATACGATTGGTTTTACAGTATAAAGAGCAACATACGATTGGTTTTACAGTATAAAGAGCAACATACGATTGGTTTTACAGTATATACAGCAACATACGATTGGTTTTACAGTATAAAGAGCAACATACGATTGGTTTACAGTATAAAGAGCAACATACGATTGGTTTTACAGTATATACAGCAACATACGATTGGTTTTACAGTATAAAGAGCAACATACGATTGGTTTTACAGTATATACAGCAACATACGATTGGTTTTACAGTATAAAGAGCAACATACGATTGGTTTTACAGTATATACAGCAACATACGATTGGTTTTACAGTATAAAGAGAGCAACATACGATTGGTTTTACAGTATAAAGAGCAACATACGATTGGTTTTACAGTATATACAGCAACATACGATTGGTTTTACAGTATATACAGCAACATACGATTGGTTTTACAGTATAAAGAGCAACATACGATTGGTTTTACAGTATAAAGAGCAACATACGATTGGTTTTACAGTATATACAGCAACATACGATTGGTTTTACAGTATATACAGCAACATACGATTGGTTTTACAGTATATACAGCAACATACGATTGGTTTACAGTATAAAGAGCAACATACGATTGGTTTTACAGTATATACAGCAACATACGATTGGTTTTACAGTATATACAGCAACATACGATTGGTTTTACAGTATATACAGCAACATACGATTGGTTTTACAGTATATACAGCAACATACGGATAAAACAAAAACTTCTATGAGCATGCCAACATCAGATGAAGCTTTTAATTTCCTACTTCATGTTATTGTTCGATAAATTTTTAATCAAAAATATGTTCCAATGTAATTGATCTGGACATTTTATAACGTGGTCGAAATAATTTTCGACAAAATCCAATAACAACCGTTACTAGATTGTCAGTTTTAAAGTCTCAACATTATTGATTGTTTTCATCAATTTATTTCGCTCCAATCGGGGGTTTAAAATTTATAATACATTTCAAAAATGGTTAATGTGTATCAATAAGGTCTGTTATATGGAAAGGTCATGATGAAAATGAAGATATATAAAACTGTATAGAGAAGCATGTTTAAGAAATAAAACACACTAAAAAACATCGGCAATGTTGTTATTGCCGATGTTTGAATCATAAGTAATTATCGACTCGTCTGAGAACCAATGCCTGAGTGATTTGACCTGCCAAACGGATGGTCTCTGTGAAACCCTAACTAGGAGACGTGGGCATCCCGTACATAACGATTATGCCACAAATGACATATGGGAACTGATATGACAACGTATCAGATTCTCAAACATGATATAAAGACAATCATATGAGAATCCTTTCATATGTGGCATAATTGGTAGTGCATCTATCTATGTTTGCTTTGTTTTAACAGTGGTAGAATACACTATACAGACATGTATGAGATGTTGAAGAACATGGAACCGCCCGTCGGGTTCGGTAAAAAATGTCCTAACAAGTTTGCGTATCGGAAGCTCATACGTATGAATATGCCAGTAGCTCAGGATGGAAAGGTCAACTTTACGACGACCCTATTCGCTCTTATAAGGGAATCGCTTGGGATTAAAATGGCCCCAGGTAAAACGAAAGAGAATTCTGTCTTTACAAGCAAGTAAAAACATAAAACTTATATTTGAAAGGAAAGGACACTTCAAATATTTACGTTAAAGAGATAAAGCAAAGAATGAAGCCCACATCCATCAATTGCATCTATATCTCAAATTTGCCATTCGTTATTTAATTCTGCTGACACCGTAACTTGATCGAATTCATACCAATCAATTCAATTCATTCATATGACTTAGTAACTTAAATGAAATATTATCTAGAGGCTCTTTTGAAATCCATGTTTGATACATTGGTAAAATCAAGAAGTTTTTACATTTGATAGAATGGAAAGGCCGATAAGATCATTAATGCGTTCAATATATTTGTACTTTTAACTTTTGTCACCAACTCATGCCAATTTTATAAATGCTACACAGCATTATCGTTATGAAGTTAAAATGACTTTGATTCACATTTCTTTTCTTTCAATAATATTTTCTTTGTGAATTTATGCATGTGTACTGGGTTAAAAACACTGTGAACAAATATTCTAGCACTTTATCGTTTTGAGTATGCGCTGTGATATTTCAGTGGAGGAAATGGACAAGAAGGACGAAGAGATGCGAGACATTATACGCAGGTTATGGCCGGTCCAGGCCCGTAAAATGGTCAACCGTCTCGTTCCAAGCAACAATGGTATGCTCTTACGCATCGTATAAAACTATTTGTATAACTTCTGTGTATGTTTTGTACATCACAGTAGATGTAGTTTCAAATTATTGCAATTATATACTATTAGGTTTTCTTATCTAATTTCCACCTTATTAATTTCAAGACAACCAGAAGAGTCGCGTAATACATGAAGAACATTTAGGAGATACTTATTTAGCTGGATTTCTTCAAAAGTTGTATTTATAAGACCGTTGATAATATGTTTCATCGCCGCTCTTAACATATTGCTAATGATTAGTTGTATCATTTGATGCGTATTGTCATCTGTGTTCTAGAATTAACCTACGGAAAGCTTACAGTGGGGAAGATATATGTAGGTCTTCTGATATTAGACAACTGGAGAGCTTATAAAGCAAGCCAGACGAAGTTTAACAGTATGAAAATGGTAAGTGGTGTTATTTAAAAGTTAGCATTTGCATTTTACTACATGACTGGTCAATGCATCTAAGTTAAGTAAGAGAGATTGCATTAAATGAATTTTGCTTCTGATAAAGGCGTTAAATTGTAAATGTTTTGATCACCATGGGTTGAATCATTTCATAATATTTAATGAATGTTTCCGTATGATGACTTGTATTGGGGTCGACGAAGTTAATATTGCGAGCAAAATGTTATTTCATCAGCTAGTTTTTGTTTTAGAAAGCGCAGAGCGCATCTTTGAACAAACTTCATATTTCTCGTTAAGATGTATTGAAAGTGCATACATATTCTCAGTAAATATTGAGTTTGTTTAAGGATGCACTCGATAGTTCCATAGACAAAAACTTTGCAAAAATTTTCAAAAAAAAAGATGTCAAAATTTTCACGGTTTATAATCTAAGAATATTTTGAATGATTATCATGGCAACTATAGCTGCAAAATAGAAAACATAGTTGAATCAGAAATGTACTAAATATTTAAAATATTACAAAATTATTCAATAAATATTAGTGAAAATTTCATGGATTTGGGGGCCAAAAAGGGCTCAAACCATACATAGTCATTTGTTTAATTATTGCAGCTATTCTCATGACATGAACACCCTTATTTAGGAGGAATGGGGCGTATTCAAAATCAACACGTGTTATTATCAATGACTGATATGAAATGCAGATAAATGTACTGATATATTTTTGATTGTTTACGTTTTACATGGCTTTAACCACTTATTTTTCGAACAAATTTTATCTTTAAATCAACAGTTAAAAACGTGATACATTTTAATGGTAACATTCAAAGAAGATGTATCTACTGCTTTGAAACGTTACTGCTGGGTTCCAGTGCAGTTTTAATTATCATGATCTGAATCATTCAGTCGCCATTTAGGAGATTTTTGGTCTGTTTACAGGAGGATAGTAAGGAAGAGGTTAGTAGCAGTCGTCTCCGTCGAAGTCTTCGCTGTGGCAACCACACAGCCAAACTTGACCCAAAAACTGCAGAAACTACTTGCTAACAACTGCACTCTTACTATCGCATGGCCTCACTGCACATTTTGAATGACCCCCTATAACTAACAAATGGAGTAAACATATGTATATCAATAACTTAAATATGAATGAAGGGAAAATACAAACATAATATTCCGCATCGGTTACCATTAAGGCTGTAAAGTCAAAATATCTTGATTATTTTACATCATATTACATGATTTATTTTGACAAAGAATATTTGTTTATATTTTAAAATGTAATTACATTACCTATGAAGTTTTAGTTTGTAAATCAATATGTTAATAATGAGAGAAGGTTTATTGATATACATACTAGCAGCATTCGTATCCTATATATCAGTACGATGGGCTGGTCGATGGTGTTGCTTTTATGTGATGTATTGCTACATTCCATACTGTGATCGGTCCAGGTTTGAGCAAATACAACCGATACTAACACTAACCCCTTTGAAAAGCGGAGGCTGGGGATGAGTCCATCCGAGATGTCTCGCTTATTCATTTTAATTACCTCTTCGAGATATCAGATCTCCTCCGTTACATTGACGTATCATTTGAGATATTTCTTGATTAATCTATATAGGAAAATTGAACATTAGTAGTACTTCGTTTGCAAAATAAATATTAGCTACAATATTCAAAATAAAACATTAACAAAACAAGAACATTAAATTTTAAACTATGCTGATAAGGTATATTTATCATATATAAACAGATACATTTTAATATTTTATTATAATGCTAAGGTCGCAATGGGCTCAATCTGAAATATTCTACGAAAATGGGACCATTTCGTCGCGTCTCCTATCGCTATCATTCCCTCAATTTAAGATGTGATGTTTTGTTATGTGTTCGTGTCACACAAGGTTTCTGTTTGCATGATATGACCATAAATTCATTTACCATCATTTTGTACATTAGCATGTATGTCTAACCATTGTTATTTTCGTCATTGTGTGCGTTCTTGTTGTTCTTTCCATTCGTTTGAATAGCTACATTAAGGATTTATTCAGATATGTAGACTCGATTTAGACAGCAAATATTTTCTTAAAGAAAACAATTGTATGTATAGGTCACTTTTAATTGCAATTGATCGATAGGATGATCTTGGAACTTTTAAAGGATGACAGTCATAACAAATTTAAAAACAAACTTCAAATATAATACTTTAAAACACGTGATTATCAATTGAACTATGTGACTGTTCACTTATTTAGATTTTTATGAAGATATAGTTTAAAGAGATCTTATGATCATATCAAATTTGGCGTAAATATGTAATTTTCTGTGTTGTACGTTTTGTCTCCTCTTCTCAGACCCTCCTCTACTCTCCTTCAGCTAGTCAAAATCTGCTCCTAGTAGTGCTATCCAGTTTCTTTCTCTTCACTCATTTTTAAACGTCTTTATAATTTCTCATTGAACATCAGCTCACTAACTACATTACTGTATTTATATTTGAAATTTACATGATATGAACATTTGGGTTTTGAAACTTGGATGCATTTGGTATTTACCGGTGTAGGTTATGTTCATTCATATACACACTAACGTTTAACAACTGACCAATGTAATGCATTAACATGGGTTTGACATGGGTTAACTTTCGTTCACTAATAAAAACTAATATTGGGTCAACGTCAATGGCAATATTTCGCACCTCCGAAACATTACTACCGGACAACCGAAAACCACAACAAGGTATTTATGTTTGATATGCATCATGTTGTTGTTTTTTGTTTGTTTTTTTTTTTTTTTTTTTTTTTTAAATTCTAATCATTATTTTGATTTTCTTTTTTTTTTTCATTGTGTCATTCGGGGTTTGATAAAATTATATTGTTACTTCATTGCAAGATTAAACGTGCACGGGGAAGTTTTTTTTAAATTCAATATGATATTTTTAAACGAGTTGACTGAATTAACTGAGTTTGTTCGTATTTAGACATTCTGAATTTATTATGATTGTATGGTTATCTCACTAAATGTTTTCTCGAAAACTCCGTCATTTGTCTTTTTTAGTTATGCGTTTCTTTTTTTCGATGTCATTGATTGACAATATGCTGCATAGGTAACAATTACAGATCTCACGGATCATTTATTATTCATCATCAGAGTACTTTTTAAAACGGTACTGATGCTCTTCCGGAATCTTGCGAAAGCCTACTAGCTATTTTCAACACACAACACATACGATTCATGTAACTATTAAGGTTTAGATAGAAATCCAAACTCAACATTCTCAAATGAAAAGTAATTTTGTAAGCATCACTACTACGATATAACGCCATGCAGGAAAGTAGACGAAGATCGAGGTCTATCTCTTCTCCTTCCTCCTTTCTCCTTCCTGTGGCTGCGTCTTGTGCTTCTTGGTGGAGTAATGTACCCAGACGTTGTGTACCGGAGCTAGTCGCTATACGACGACACACGGTATCTGTATTCGCTTCATTAATTATAAGTAGCTAGACCACGCCCGTATCCCACACCCTCGTTAATGTATGTCCCTCGTTTTCCAGCGTCACCCGTGCTTTTTCCAGAGACTGATGGGGGTGCTGAGAACACCGTCGGCTCGCTCAAGCCAGAGTCTGGACCAGGATACAGATCATTCCGGGGATGACGACATGGACGGGGGTCACAGGTAAATACAAGATTCAGAGGTCAAGGTTCATAGAGGGTGGCTGACTCAGCAGGTGTGTGTGGCTTGTCTGCAGCAAAACGAGTTGCCAATTCTACTGCTACTACTCCTACTTCTACTTCTACTACAGCTAATCTCATCTCAGGTGACATAATTACTGTGCTTCCATTTCTTCGGTTTGGTGTTCAGCGAACTAACCATTTGATCATTGATTAAATTTATATAATTGTCACAGACAAAATTATGATAAAATAATTCAACTTTTAAAAGTTGCATCGCAAGTAATATTAAAAACGCAGTTCTTGGATGTTGTAAAGATTTAACTAAACAATGAAATGAAAGCACATTTATTTTAGTCCTAGCATGTTCTAGTTTTAGTAGACCACGATTTTTTTTAACATTCCTTTTTTTCTAATGATTCAAAAAATCGAAAACTAAATTAGATTACACTGCATGATGGATCCACATACATTAACTTTAGAGGCAGCTAGCACTCGTTACGTCTGACACTTATACTAGCATAGAGAAATGTAAGTAACACACTTAATCACTCACCATACAGTCCCTTACAATGGCTAACCCATAACCACCTATCCTTGCCTGGGTACCAACCTTCCCTGGCATGACCTATGACCAATGTTGACCTTCATCCACACATCTTTTAAGGTCTTTAGGGTTACGATCAATATAAACAAAATTGTGACGTTTTATTTTCGTTCGAAGATACGTTAACAAATTACAATGTTATATACTCATTTTATGTTACATTTTTGTTCATCAGTTTATTGTCTATCAAAAGTATAGTATAATGTGTGTATATATAAAATCTGGCATAAAGAAATAATAGGAATCTTCGTTGTGTTATACAACTTACAATCATAATCAATTTGATGGTTAGAGTCATTACGTAATACAGTTGACATTAGCGTAAACAAATTTAGTTTTTCTATCCTTTTAACAATATTCTCTACATCCTCTACTCTCTACCTTATTTTCTTGCATGGTCATTTTTTTCCATTCTTTATTTCTTTCACTTTGACTTTTAATCTCTCAAATTTCGAAGTAGTCTACTATTTTACTACATTTCATACAGTAAAATATAGCTAACGCCATAGAGAATGAACATCGAAATTTATTTTTTTACAGATAGATGTTACTTTCAAAGCAAAAATATCAACAAACATAAGTTGTTACAATGTCAATTTAATTTATAATCAAACTTGTCAAATATTGTTTTATGTTGTCCTATCCTGATGTTATTATACTAAGATACACAATGCTATATGCACCATCAAATCTCTATCTTATGCTTCTGAAACAAGCCACAACATGAACTGTTTATTGTTAGATTCTCAATCTTGTTCTTATTTTTGGAAAAGGTAAGTATGACATGTGAGAGTTTGTACCACACGATTTACGTGGCCTCATTTCATTAGAAATATAAAGCTGAGAAGGTACTGTCAAGTAGACGGATATCTCAACCCGAGATGAAGACATTGACCGGTCAACACAAGGCTTACCAAGTGTTGTCACCAAAAATCTGATTGATGATTTGTCCCATACTTAAAAATAATATCAGTTGTTAATAATCATTTGAAATGCGCCTTATCACATCAAATTTCTGATGTATCAAAATGGATGACGTTATTATCGTCAACGGGAGAAGACATAAATAACCAATGCGTAATATTTAAAATTATCTTTAAGTTATCTTAAGTTATCCGAAGAACGACCCTAATAAGTATTGGAGAAGCATATATTTAACATTCTTCACGTCCCACGTCTGAAAAGTCTTATCTGAAATTCACGTACTAGCTAAGTAAAGCCAATTTGCGATCTCGGAATCAAAACTAAGTCTAGTTATAGTAGGACTTTAAAAATGGTAATGAAAAACATAAGTAATGATTGTAAGTTCATTTGAGTCATCCTCTACTGTAGGGGTATAATAAGCCGTTAGTGTTTCAATGGATTTCAATCTGATTAAAATCCTCATTCTCACTCCGATTAATAAAGCATCTGTCAGCTTTCCATATCGTGTGATAATGTATAAAGATGCTCGGAACAAGAAGCCGAATTGGACATGTTGTCAGGACCTGTATTTTAATCAGATTGATTGGAGGTTGATATATCATCTAAGAAATATGCCTGGCATATCCTATCGAGTAAGGTATACGAAAATAATACATAAATTCGTATATTTATGATTGATATAGTGTGGTTAGCATTTATGATAAATGTGCTGGTGATAATTCGAGCTAAGTATTCAGTATTTCGGTTTGTTTTTGGCGATGAGTAATCGGATGTTTAAAACGGAATTGTGTCCTTGACGGGTATTTCGAAGAAGACTTATATGTTGCCTGTAAGAACAGGTGTTTATAATTACTACTAATAACTGTTATTGGCAAGCAGGAACATCGTGAATATGAAGTTAGAACTATCTAAACACGACATAAAGTTGCAGATACAATAGCTCTATAAAGTTTGATAATGACTCGGTTGCTTTGTAGTTTTTAAGATATACACTATTTATTGTCGCTGATCTAGATGTATTTGGTTTATGTATCAAAAGTGTATAAAGTCTTAATGTTAAACGATTAATGTATCATTGTACTAAATGATAAATTTAAACATTGTGAATGTATATGATTTCCTTTCATATCCGGCTCATTGTTTGTGTTTTATCTTGTAGCATCGACAAACACCCATGGCAGCGTTCTTTGAGTTTTTTACGGCGTGGTAGTAAACGCAAAAAAGACCACCAACAAGGCGATGCCTGCAGTTTAAGGGTGAGTTATCAACAACAGCCATTTAATAGCTGCTGGTTCAATATCATTTCATAGACGTCTTAAAATCCAATACGTTGTTACAAATATTAAAAAAAGATAATATTACAATTCGTCATGACCGTCTATTTAAATAATTTTTGTTGATGGACTGTGATCCGTTTAGTTGATTTGTATTAACACCTACTATACCGACAGGTTCATGGCTACCGTTCGGAGTACGGTGGGTACGTAAACTCCTCGTTCTCTTGTGAGGAGGATGACGAAAAAATTTCCTCTGTCTCATCGCCTGCTTATGTTAGGGTAGCCATTCCACACAAGAGAGTTTTATATCTCAGACAGGTACATCAAACCGTGTTCAAAGCTTTTGGTGAAGGGTTTCCGTGCAGTGGTTTTATAAAGAAACCATATGATGGGCGTGCGATACTGGTTATCCCACTGTCAAAAAACACGCTTAAGCTTTCTGGATTGTATTTGCATAATCAGGCAATTCTGACATGGGTGATTGGAGTCTTTAAACACGTCTTTTTAAGATCGTTGGTTATCGGTTATATTGGTACCTAAGAGTTGTTGATTTAATGATTTTTTTCTTTCAAAACGTCTACAATCTGCTTCAAATTTCCTTCTTTGTAACCGCGGTTTCGCTGCAATACTTTTGGCTGTGAATTATCCCTATACTGTGTTTTGGCTCTGTTCTTTATTCATCATATTGCTACCTATTCTGTGTACGCGCGAGAAGAGATTTCTTGAAAAAAAATCCCTGCTTGCGAAAATACATAGTAAAATGGTGTCGGTCGTTGTGGTAAGCACATCATAAAAACATTACCAATATTTCATCTAATACATAAGCAAGAATGTCTTTTCATTTTTGATTAAAAACTGATTCTGTTAATGCGAAAATTTGGTGCGGAAAATAATGTATGGGACACATGTGTCTGTCTATTCATATTACAGTTTTATCAATATCAATGTAAGGAATTTCTCTTTCAAAAAATCGCAAAAGGATTGAGCATATATTGTATGCCAACACTCTAACATGTTCTATTTTTCATCAGTCAATGGAGCGGCAAGACTTTTCACGAGGTTTGAAGCCTGAGCACGCCGGTCACGTATCCATGTCCAGAACTAATTCTGACCAGTCTATCAGGGGCGGAAGTAAGTCTCCCTCCCTACCAGGTACCCCTGTATCACCCAGATCTCCACTAATGCCACACCGCAGTCCTTTCGGATCTCCAGTCGGTAGCCCATATATGGGCCGACGATCACCGTCTCCTAGGAGAGGCGATTTAGGATTCGCTTCAGCAGTAACTAATATTTGTGAACAAGCTCATACCATAGCAGAACAGGATCGCAGGAAACACTACAGAAGTCGAGACTATGACGGTACGTAATCTAAAACTTATCGAGCTCTAAGATTTTGTAATGATTACACAACTATAAATATAATTGTGAGAAATCTGTCACATTTTCTGCATATTGTTAGAATTATGCATGTATTGAATTTACTGTATGGAATGTGCGTCAACACTTCATCATAACTCCATTTTCATTACAGGTATTCTTTTAGACGAGACTCTTAGTTTACCAAACTCGCCACAACTTAGAGGACGAAGTAAAACCCGTCCACCACTCACGATGCAGTCAAACGTGATTGGCTCACCGGCACCAAGTCCACAGCCTCTTCGGAAAAGAGATACGACTTTTTATAGGTCCACTTCGCTTGAGACCAGGTCTAGAAGTCCTTCACCAACTACCACCCCATCCCAGACTCCACAACAAGAGTACTATGGAACTGCAAATTTAACGGATCGTTCCCGTAGCCCAAGCCCTGCTGCCACTTCACCACCAAAGAAACCAGGCCGGAAGCTTCCATCGATTCCACCTAAGCCTTCTTCTTTAAATCTTGCTCAACCAAAGTTAAAGTTAAAAGACAATATGCCACGAGTAATGCCATCACCAACTATTCCCCAGCCCCCAAAATCTCCCGGAAGTATAAACTTTCCGAAATTGAATAAGTCCCCCACACATGTGCCGAAACAAAATATCCCAGTGGCGTCGCGCCATATTCCTCCACCTGGACGAATGGGAAGGCCGGAGCCATACAGTCCCACAGAGAGGAATAATTTGAATAAAGTCAGTAGTGGTCACTCAAGGACATTACCGTCACACGGTGGTAGGACTAGTAGTCATGACCACCACATGGGGCACGACCGGTCACATGACAGATCACACGAACGGTTACACGACCGATCATATGACCGGTCACATGATCATCGTTACCGTACCAGTAGTCACTCCCCAGAAGTTAACCGGAATAGTAGTAATGAACAAACCAAATTTTTAGCAAGCCATTTTGACGAGCAGGCCTCACAAAATATAGGTCGTGGTCAAAGTGGCCGACAAGGTGGGCGAGGGGGCTCACGAAACGCGTCGACGCTACCCAATGGATTCAAGCCCAAAGGACATAAAAAGAAACCCGAGAAACTAGAAATGAGGAGCGATAGTAATATACCGCTTCACAATGATTCCGATGATGAATCTGACTGGTGTTAGCATTCTATTTAGATTATTGTAATATATCCACTGCCATGCTCTGAAATGTTCCATTGCCTGTTATGTGATATTGTGTTCAAATGCTACTGTTGCTGTTGTCTTTAATTCATCTTTATTGTTAAATGCGTTATTATATCTATTCTCAGGAATTATTTTATTTTTATTTTCTCAATACCAATATAGACTTTCCTAATACCTGAAGCGCATCAAACCTTAAATTCTTTATTTTGCTTTTATCTTTTTACAACAAAAGTAATTCTGTCATCAACATCTTCACCTATGACAATCGTATTCATTTTGTTGGGATTTTAATCCCAACATTATTAATCTATATTATATGTTAAAAGAAGTGTGTAGAAGTTTTAAATAAGTGTTTAAAAATACGTATTGTGTTGAAAGCTTAGCTTATTGACAGATCGCCAGCTGTCAATCAAACCGCACGTGACTTTGCATTTTGTAATGTGTGTGCTACGAGGTTTGCTCCGACATTGAAAAGAAACACGTGCGTTTGTGAGCGCGAGGCGTGGCTATATTACACCTGGCGATCGGTCAATTATGGCATATTTCAGAGGATTACGGTGAAATATATTTTTGTCTTTTCTTGCCTTATTACGTAGCTTGGTTTTCGTCCAGGACCCAGATAATCTCGTTATTCAAGCTTTATGGTTGATGTTCCAATGAAGCATGTGCTGGAGTATGTAATGACCCTGGTCCCAGTACTTCTTCACAACTATCAAATGAGGTTTGTTAGTTGATGAATATAAGGTGCAATACATTACATAACACAACCAAATCGGTGGTTCTTACTCAATTCTTTAACACTTTCATGAATTGGAGCATCCTCACTATATATATGATAGGTAATCTTGTACTTACAACATAAGCGCAATCATCATATAATGCAAATACGTTAGTGATGGAATAGGTAGACCCATGAATCCATATATGATTAATCAATATAGTTTTAAAATGGACCAGTGATCTCCATGTTTTTGCCCGATGATATTGTCTATAAATAAATAAATGTATCATATTTCCATTTTACTGTTCGAATGGTAGCGATGTATTTTGATTACTATGTGTGAACTCTGTGTTACAAATATTTGTTTCCTTACATATAAAACGTGCTCCTTCCACTACAAAGGAGAGTTCAGTGGGAGTTCTCACAGGGTAATAGCCTATGGTTTTGCTCATTAGTTATTGATCATAGAAAGAATAGAGATTATCCCTAAAATTCAAAAGTTTGAGTGATATAGATTGCTTTTCACCGAGGGGACCCTGGATATGTACATACATAATTTACATTAACAAATACATGTTTGGTATGATTTCATTCAATATAGTTCATACATTACGCTTTATGAATTTCCAATGATATCATAAGGAATGTGAACGTTCGGTGTGTAATGGATTTTATTTTGAACTATGTTCAAATTATTAATTTAATTAATATGATATGCATTTTACCTCTTATTGAACTGTGTGAACGAGGCGTGATAGCGTTAACGTTTTACTGCTGGTCAGAAGGAAGTATGGCTGACCGGAAGCTACTCGTGAACATGCGTATGATTGTCTATAAACATTAGTAAATATGTCATCCATTTTAACGTTCACAGAGAGTGAATACTGAAGACGAAATACTGAATCTCTAGGTTCAGAATGCCATTAGCATATAAGATGTATGATTGTGTTCACATAGTTGATAAAAACTGATGGTTCTGTTCACTAATTAATTTTTGTCCTGTCGTTAACCCATCGTTATTTCGAAATTATTAATTGTTTTTTTACTGAGTGAATAGTAACTTAAATGTTATTATCTATAACAGATAAGTATATTCCCTGGTCTTAAGTACTTACAAGTCGACATAGTTTAGTATGTTACAATTAGTAGATAATAGATTAAATATAGTATTTCAAATATTGAATCATTATCTGATCTGACCTACTATTTCATAGTATATAATTGTTAAAGATGTTGATATTATTTGTTATATGGAATTAAACCCCGAGTTTAACCTAATGACACTCAAGTTCTCTTAATCACACTGTTTGAAATGATTTATTATATTACAAAATAGTAATTATTAGCTGTTATTATTATTTAAATGTTATATTATAATCGTTACTATAATTTTAAAATCTCTTTAACGGGTCTACCCACGCATCGATGCGGCTTCCTATTATCACACATAAGTGTAAGTACATTGTTTATCTATATGGTTACCTGTTACGTTACACGATAGATATAAATCCATGTTAAATAACACACGTTTATTATCAAGTCCCGATATGGTAGAAGTGAAGTTAGTCGCCCCTCGCTGCTGTCGATAATGAACTATTGTACAGATCTAAGAATCATCCTGAGGAACTGTTGCATATGTAGCCCCTTACTTTCGCTACGTTTTATTATATCTGCTAGACGTTCAACCCGCTTGATTGAAGTAGTATGTATTTTCCTTCGATGTAAACATGCATATATTTAATATCAACATAGTTGTTCTGTCTTTCGTGCAATTTCGTACAAGATACACATGATAGTTAGATACACCTGATAGTTAGTAGGACTGGAGTTGTAACACTTTTAGCATTTATACTTTAAGAGGCTTTCCCGTCAGGTGACCTTGCCTTGTACTACCATTGATGAGGAGAACAACCAAGGCCTAGCAAGGCCTATGTGCACTAAGTTAGGGTGTCACCCATATTACCAGTAAGCATTTATGCTGTACCATGTATATATAACCGTGTTAAAGTGCCTGGGATCAACAAAACTCCATCAATGGTCATTTTATTTATGATAGTAACAATGGTTGATAGTGGATCAAGCGTATGAATTAGGTTATAGAAAGCTGCGATTGTGAGTAGTCTTCATCCCATTCCTTCATCTGCATATGTAATGGGGACCAAACGGGAGACATTGCCTAATTCTTATTGACAAAATTACCCTTTTTCATATTTTTCTACCAGTCGCATTTTTCAAAACCTTAAAGTGTTCGATATTTAACATTGTGACTCCAATACGGATATTGATATATGTTCATTTCACATCCATTTTGCCTGGCTGGCACTCCATATTCACTTTATGTCATAAACGCTAGAAGAGTTGATATTTAAGTTGTGCACAGTCAATGCGATACTGTTGTTGTGTCATTATCTGATGACATACATTGTAGTTTATGTTATTTGATTTCCCCACAAACTTTGTAACAAATCTTAGTTCTTTTCAATTTTGGTAGATAAAAGCTTGTATTTTTTTTCTTTTTGTGACTTATTTTAAGATAGTTTTTTCATATACTTCTAAACAAAACCACATTTTCATATCTAGTAATATTTTGATTTCTTATGTGAATATTTCGTTATTTCTACTCAAGTACGATCTTTCCAAAATCAATCAACATCTATACAGGAAATAGCTCTTGCACTTTCACTATTTTATTTGTATCTCATGCTTATATTTCTTTCAGAATTTCTATGCAAACATCAGTTTTAGTAGATATCGTTTGCCTTTAGTAACAACAATATTGAGAGTGGCTGATGTCATGTTTTCAAGATGGAATTGTATATTAAGAATGAGATTGACAGTTATGACAAGTGTGAATAATGTTTAAGTTAATATTGTAAGATGGATTTTCGGATGCTCTCTGTATTCATTCATTGTTATATATATCATGAACAGTAGTAGTGGCGTGTGGAGTGTTTTGTCTTCAATGCTATCCTCACTGTTGTATTCAGTGTTTTTGCAATATTTTATGTTTTTTAACCAGGATTGGCTCATTATCTATACAAAGCATAGTCAAAATTATACCATGGACATCAAAAAGTATTTTAAGACTAATTTTAAGACTAAAAGATAAATAAAGAATAATCATTGATAAAGAAAATTTTAAATATAAAAGATAAACCCAACTGTTATTTAGTCGCAAATACAGTGAAGTTAGTATTTGGTAGATTATGCTAATGTTAATATTTAATATTTATCCGTTATATGTCTATTTCCTCTCCATGGTTCGGAGTCATTTCATCATGGAACATTTGTTCACTGTTTTCATTCGTATTTTTTTAATTTTTTTAATTGATTTATTAGTAGATATTTTTCTTTTCATTTTGGCCTTTAATTGTATTTGTATATACTTACTTAAGTCAGAAACAGTAAACAAAAAGTGTATTTCAAAATTGTTATAATACTAAACGATCTCTAACTCTCTATCAGGACTGGTTTAGTCATTCTTATTCACCCTCCCTCGGTCAGTCTTCCTGTGGGTGTTATTTGATGAATGTTACTAATCAAGTCTAGCCAAATAGATTTACTGAAAAATATATAAGTATATGTTATATATAGGACATTTAATGAATACATCTTTCATAGGACGCCGAATCCTCATTTGTGTTTTTCATGGTAGCTGGTATTAATCTTGAACGACGTAGCCAATGATTTTATACGTTCTTTATCTAAAATGAAAGTGTCTCTGACTTTTTCAATTACTTATTTTGAAATGAGTTTTTCCTTTCATCCTTATACTAAGATATTTTTATATTAAAAGATTTGTTAACTCTTTAATTACTGTAATTTTCCGCCAATATGAAAACACATAACGCACTTAATTATCCAATAATCATTATACATTTTCCAGTTTGTTTTGGAAGCATTTATTTATCCTATCACGGCCTCTCTTGTTTGATTTAAGGATGTAGTTAGTTTTTATCACGTTGTTTAAATGCCGTCTAGGCAATTAGTATGCATTTTCTATTGTTAGGACTAACTACATGTCGAGGCTGTAATAATTAATGCCAAAGATTACACGTAATGCTCAATAGGCTTTCTCTGATATGTATTGCGGAAGATAATATCGGCGATAATCAAATTATGATATAAGCATATATAATAAATAATTATATTCTACGTTACTGAAACATTCAGTCATGTTAAATCACCTTGTGAGTTGTGTGTATATATGTCATGCGTACTGAAATAATACACTCTTCGATCCATTAAAAAATAACTCAATCTCTCTTCCTTTTGAAGTTAGAAAAAAACGATGTCATATAATTCACACTAAATGGATAGCAGAAACTTTAATTAAAGTCAAACGAAACATACAAACCAATCACCCTAATACCCGTAACTAAAAATAAACATCAAATCATACCCCTCTTTTTAAGGTCATCCTCATGTCGCGCTGATCTGTGTTGTTAGCACATAACATAACAGTACTGCTGTGTGTGTATTTATGTCGCAGTACGGCTGTACAATGATTCCTTTGCTTCATTCTTCCAAAAATGGCTGTGATTTGTTAAGAGTAGTTATGAAACAAGTGATATCCTTGAACATTGATGATAGCAACAATTCTTGAATTTTTAGTGAAATATAGATTTTTTTTCATTTTTTAACAGTCGGACAATATTAATTGTCAAATTTCAAATTGGTGATTCCTTTTGCTTCTAAAAAGAGAAAGTAACAAATGTATTTGTCTGTTCGTGTATTTTATTTTGTTATTGTTATTATTGTTAGTTGAAAATCGCCCTTATCAACATTCAAGAGATACGTTTCTGATAGCAGTGGTAAGGATTCGTTACCAGCTGGGTAATGTTATATATAATCATTGGCTGAAGATGTCGTTACGGCAGTTTATATTTACCTTGTATAACATTATTGATGCTAGTAACTACATCATATTATGTTTAATATTACCTTTGTGATATACATCCATCGTGGTATATATGCCCAAATGGTGATATCGTTTATTTAAAGAATTCCTTATATGGTAAATGTTTATTCCAGTACGACGACCTACTGTCGTATCGGTAAGTTATTGTAGTTTTAGCAGTGTTTGCACCATGGTATTCAATCAAATGATCATTTCTATTTATTAGTATTCAACATGTTCAGTTGGTACGTTACTTGTAAATAAACATAACTTTTAAAAAGAATTCATGTACAAAATTTTTAAATAACTTGTTTTTATTTTTTATTTGATTGCTTCAAACATTCAATTAAAACTTAAAGAAAAATGAAAATAAAAATATACAACATTATTTATGAAATCTTGCGTTGTATCTAGCGTATGTTACTGCCGTTCTATCATAAGATTGCACGATTGTGTTACAGTACTAGTGTATCGACTCACTGTAGTAGATTACATCGCTACATGGTACAGGTGAAGTGTCTATGTAACACGCATTGTGATTGGCTGAAGTGTGTATATAAATAAACGTTACACAATGCAACCTATTTGTGCAATCGGGACGTTGTAAGTACGTCGAAACAATTACAAATGTTCATAGATAAACATCTGAAAAATTAATATTTGTAAAATAGAAGTTTTACGCTATAAAAATAAATAACGCTGATATATAGAATTCGCGCTGTAATATACATGACTGCTGGGTGGTTTTTTCCGTAGTACACCTAACGATAGCACATGTGACGAACTTGACCGACAGATTTTCCTGAAATAGCTGTTGTAAATATATAAATAAGATGATTGAAAAAAAATCAAACATGGAAAGAGATAACACACAATCAGGTTATACTAGCTGTAGAAGAATACATAATATTGATTTAAACATGATAATACTGGTACCGTTAATGAATAAATATGAAGGTCAAGAAGAAAGTATCTGCTAAAACAACTGTTCAGTTTCATAATTATGGTAAGGTATATTTAAAATGTCAATTTAACTCTGAATTTGAACTTTATACTGAATAAAAAAGTGTGGAAGTACTAAAAATCGTCGATCGCCAAGCTGCCAACGCGTGCATATTATAAGTTACCGGTAAGATACATGTGTGTTTGCACATGTGTAACGTTACGTTACTATTTTAATCTCTCGCTAAAATTGCGCCAAAATTAGAAGCGGTTCAACCGATCACAGCCAAAATTAGAAGCAGTCCTCAACCGATCATATGTCGACATGTCAAAGCCACGAACCGATCTAAAAGTACGCGAAAGGGTAGTGAAAATGTACAATGATGGCATGGGGTGTCCTATGGAAATATATCTAAAGCGGCCGACGTTTGTAAATCCACCTGTCGGAAACATCGCAAAGTTGTGCGAGGAACAACATGGTTCTCTGCTTCCACGTGTTCGGTCTATCATGACACCAACAAAGGTCAGTGAAGAAGTTGTTAAATTATATCGGAAGAAAATGAGACCAAGCATGGCAGGCTGAATGAATGAAGAGTTTTACGTACCGTGACGCTAAATAGATGGCAGGCTAAAAAACCCAGCTTTATGTACTGTGCACACACGTTTTTCTCTTCTATTTTTAGATCAACTCAGCCAATCACAATGCGTGTTACATAGGCACTTCACCTGTAACATGTAGCGATGTAATCTACTACAGTGAGTCGATACACTAGTACTGTAACACAATCGTGCAATCTTATGATAGAACGCGTACGGCAGTAATATGAAAAGGTCCAATACATATAGACGATATCGAATGTTCTTTTTACTTTAATATTTATTAATTTCCAACGTACCATTCTCATTGACGCAAAGCTAACAAATGAAAATATCTCTTCGTTTTTGTTTCATCTAGTTTCGCGGCACAATAGCTTTCGACTTTGTTAAATTAGTTAGTTCTATTTTATGCCAGGATATTGAGGAAAGCCCTGTAAGCTTTAGCAAGTTGCTAGTAAGAGTCTGTGATCTGATGTCAATCCTATATTTAGTGTTATTTCTCAAACCACACTGAAGGAATCATTATGAATTGTACATGTGGGGCCTCCATATCAGTCCTATGAGGGCGAATCAATAAATAACCAACTTAACTTATTCTCGAGTGAGATCCTTCTTCGATGTAATTGTCCTTCAGTGTCCCAATAACGTCTAAATGCCATTAGTCGAGACTGAAAAAAGAGTCCTTTCTTTCCTTTGACCATCTTCTCAACAGATATCCTTTTTTAAGTTTTGGAAGAGGAAGACGTTAACAGCCGTTTTACACGGATGGTACTTCTCAGATGTATTGGTCAAACACGCTTTCATAGTATGAAATTACAAAAGTTGTTAATGTCAAAAACGACATAATTTAACGCTTTTAACACATTTTTGACGTATTAAAAGTGCGTTAAAGTTATGATTTAAAGAATTAATTGTAACGTTACATTTAACATGTTAAGAGTGTGTATAACATAAAAGTATGTCGCTTTTGACATGAACAGTCCTGTGTAGCATAGTACTATCCAGTGGTGTCCTTTTTGTGAGTAAAACGTCCAATATAAATGGTTTTTGTATCCAGATGACTGCATCGTCAGCTCCTCAGGGACCCATGCCGGCTCTACCTTCTAATTTATCTGAGATTTATTATCTGTATCATATTTGACAAACACAAGTCTCATCTACATTTATAAGGCACAAAAGGAAATAGTCGTTTGATTTAAAACCCTGTATGATAAGAATTGCTTCAAATCGTAAATATTGGGCAAGGAAGTAATCCTAACCGTGTGACAGTCAGACTATCCTTTAATCAAGACACGTATAAATCAAACACGGTTAATATTGTTACTGATCGGAAGACAATGTGCAGTAGTGACGTTCTCTTTGACAATAGAAGCTTGTGAAACAGTTGTTTTGAAATATTTTCAGTTCCGTTTTTAAGTTTTATTGAAAGTCATCCCGGAGCGATTTTGTACATTTATCAGTCAAATGAAAAAGACCTTCTGACTTGTTTTCCCATCTCTTTTCACGGAAGCATGTGCTAACATATAACACAAAGAAAAAACTGCTATTTTGCTATTTCATCAGCCTCAAAATTAACAACAATGGTTCAGTACTATGTCATATTACACGACACCTGCTGCCAGAAAACAAAACACCATTAGAGACGTGGGGAAGTCTACATTTGGAATTTCAGGAAGAAAAGTTCCTTTTTCAACAAAATTTATTGCAAATAATATGCAAATGGATTTGACAATAGGCAAAGCCTATATTAGTCATCCCCAAACAAATCCGGTATAGTACAATTATTGACAAAATATTTTAACATTTAACATTACATTATGAATGAATACTATTATTAGTGTATCTCCCCAACCAATCACCGTAGAAAAAATCTAAAAAAAATCTTTTAGTTTCAGATATATATTCTGATATACATTGCAATATATATGTATTTTTCTTCTTCATCACAATTGTTACAGCCATGTAGTAGAGTGTTTGTGTTAAAATGCGAATGGGGAATATTAGAGTTATGTATTTTGGTTTTGAGTGATGATCTTCGTTCATTAAATAATAGACATATCAAGAGATATTGGTCTGCTGTTTCATCACCAAGGCCATACGAACAAATTGGAGGATCTCTCAAATGATCGCGAAATAGGTCAAAATTTAGATTGATAGAGGAATTTCTGAGCTGGCACAGAGTAATATTCGTAATTCGAGAACCTTTATTTATGAAGATATTTGTTACATCAGGCTCCATTTTATTAATATCAAAAAGGAGTGTTTTAAATTGTGCAACAGTATTAACATTCGATAAGTCAAAGTTTAAAGCGAAAGAACTGAATTCCCTAAAGGTACTTGGAAAAAACTCGTACAGTAACTTGCAGTTCTGCACATAGGGATATTAAAATATCTTTAGTATAAATATCTCATTTTAAGGCTGATATAAAATTGGTTGTACAATTTCAATCAAATGCTGTGGAGCAAAGCCACGAAGTATCTTAAACATAAGAATAAGTTTGTGCTTTTGACGCCGATCAGAGACCCAAGCTAGATATTTACAATCACGTAGATAATTATAGAGATACTTAAAAATTCCCTTTTCTATTATTTTACTGAAGCAAAAGGTGACATAGATGGGTCGATAGTTGGAAATTTCAGTTACATTACCTTTCCCTTTGTATATGGCATTGATGTTAGCAGCTTTCCATGGCAAGGGAAGAAAAGTTCAGCACATTCCTAAATATAGCGATGACAAACTTCAAATGTCAAAATCAAAATAGCTGTCCGTCACACATATTGATTATGGTTGGTCTCCTAAGATGTAAAATGTACAACTATGGACAAATTGAACTTACAGAAGAAATTTCAGAAATAATCCCTAAATACTCCACGATAAATAGCAATAACAAACTTCAGATTTTGATATTTACCGATGGTCAACTGTCGTTTACATTGCTGATCGGTTCCAAAATGCAATAGGGCATAACTTTAAGAGCTAGCGACGAAAGACCACCTACATTCAAAATTCAAAAATTAATCTAGTACTTGATAAGAAATAGCAATAACAAACTTCTTAACTTTTTAATAGCTAATCAGAATCTTAAGTTGGCCACGCCTTTTGGGTGGTGTTGGATCAGTCGGAAATGCAGTAATCACAAGGGAACTAGAAATACAATCTGAGGATAGAGAAAATAGGGAATCTAGAAATACAATCTGGGGATGGAACCACGGGGAATCTAGAAACGGAATATGTTAATGGAACGAAAGGGGAATCTAAAAATACAATCTGGGGATGGAACTACGGGGAATCTAGAAATAAAATGTAGGGATGGAATCAATTGGAATTCTAGATATACAATCTGGGGTAGAACCAAAGGGAATATAGAAATACAATCTGGGATGGAACCAAAGGGAATCTAGAAAAACAATCTGGGATGGAACCAAAGGGAATCTAGAAATACAATCTGGGTATGGAACCACGGGGAATCTAGAAATTGAATCTAGTGGTGGAACCACGGGAAATCTTGAAATAAAATCTGGGGATTGAACCAATGGGGAATCTAGAAATACATTCTAGGGTGAAACCAAAGGTTATCAAAAGAAATACAATCTGGGGGATGGAATCAATGGGGAATCTGGAAATACAATTTGGAAATGGAACCAATAGGGAATCTAGAAATACAATTTGGGGGTGGAATCAATGGGGAATCTAAAAATACAATTTTGGGATGGAACCAATGGGGAATCTAGAAATACAGCCTGGGGGTGAAACCAAAGGTAATCTAGAAATGGAATATGAGGATAATACCAAAGGGAAATCTAGAAATGGAATCCGATGTATGGAACCATGGGGAATCTAGAAATAGAATCTAGGGAAAGAACCAATTGGGAAATCAGAAATGCAACCTGGGGTTGAACAATTGGGTATCCAAGAACAGGATGCTACTGTACTGAAAGAGTAACTTGACTGAAGCACTGGTGGATAGGAACATTGCTTATCGGAGCATATAATAATGATTATGGTTCGGTCCCTTAGATGGAAAATGTACAACTAGGGCAAATTGAACATGCAAACTGAAATTCACGATTTCACACATTCCTGATATTAACTTCACACCAATTACGCTCGATTGTTCCTTCATTTGTTCGATCAACAGTTCTGAATCATTTCATTACTTACAGATTGCAATTATCATTAACAAACCTAATGAATCTGTTTTATTAATTTTTACAATTTTAAGTATTTGTTATCATCGAAAGTAACCTCAAACACTAAAACTTCATTTTTTTTTAATCTTGCTTTGGCTATCGCTTTTTCCAGAACTCATAAGATTACCGTTCTTACAACCTCTAAGATGAGGATTCTAAAGATTTAATTTGGTAATGAGACAAATGGGAACATAAAACGTAAAGGAATTGGAAATACCCCTATACTTCTATCTTAGAACTAGTGATAACAAGGATTGTATACAAATGCGAACATAAAACGTAAAGGAATTGGAGATACCCCTATACTTCTATCTTAGAAATAGTGATAACAATGGGAACATAAAACGTAAAGGAGTTGGATATACCCCTATTATCTTTATCTGAGAAATAGTGATAACAAGGATTTTATACAAATGGATACATAAAACGTAAAGGAATTGGATATAATCCTATATTTTTAGCCGAGAAATAGTGATAACAAAGGGGACATAAAACGTAAAGGAATTGGAGATACCCCTATACTTCTATCTTAGAACTAGTGGTAACAAGGTTTGTATACAAATGGGAAACGTAAAGGAATTGGAGATACCCTTACACTTCTATCTGAGAAATAACAAGGATTGTAAACAAACGGGAACATAAAACGTAAAGGCATTGGAGATACCCTTATACTTCTATCAAACACTAAAACTTCATTTTTAAAATCTTGCTTTGGCTATCGCTTTTTCCAGAACTCATAAGATTACCGTTCTTACAACCTCTAAGATGAGGATTCTAAAGATTTAATTTGGTAATGAGACAAATGGGAACATAAAACGTAAAGGAATTGGAGATACCCTTATACTTCTATCTGAGAAATTAACAAGGATTGTATACAAATGAGAACATAAAACGTAAAGGAATTGGAGATACCCCTATACTTCTATCTTAGAAATAGTGATAACAATGTGAACATAAAACGTAAAGGAATTGGAGATACCCCATACTTCTTTCTTAGAAATAGTGATAACAAGGATTGTATACAAACGGATAGACAACCAACAGACTAATACACACGTGTTTAAATTAACCCACAACAGGTATAAATAACGGCCAAAATAGTGACTTCAATGACATTAGATGTTCTAGAAAAATAAATATCTTGTGTTTCACCTTATTCTAAATTGGCCAATCCTGTACCATGTTAGAACAGACAAAAAAACTTCTTCAGCGATTTAATCATAATCTCTTTATAAATCATATAAAGAATTTTAATACGGCAGTACTTACATATAATACATTTACTGTTCTGTACACATTCACCTTGGAAACTCATTTTAAAAACTCAAACATTCAGTCACTCTTTTTCATTTCCTTTGAGGGTTCCTTCATTCCTTTCTATACTTGTTCATTCATTCATTCATTCATTCATTCATTCATTCATTCAGTCAGTCAGTCAGTCAATCATTCATTCATTCATTCGTTATGCTTCAAAATATACAATCCGACCTCCATATATATATAATCTACTAAATTGTATGGAAAAGCTCTTGGGTTGATGTACTAACTTGAATCATTACTGGCCATATATTCATGGTTTGCTCAATGTTTGATGTAGGACTGTTTAGAACCTAGCAGCAAATTCTAATTTACAGAGGTGTGTGGTGGTAGTTCCACCGGATTCCTTGGTAGTAGTATACATTTGTCCAGATGAACCGTCCAACGATGGACAAGATTAGAGGTAAATCAAATGTAGTTTGATTACCTCCATGTATTGTTTGGTCAACATTTATACCAAAAAACACACAAATACTATCTAACGAAGGAGACACATGGGCTAATCTCCATGAGCTCCATGGTATATATATATATATATAACTATAAAACAGTTTTTTCTCCCTAGCGCTTTCTCTGCTTTCATGAGCCGAGAAAGCGCTAGGGAGAAAAAACTGTTTTATAGTTGTGTTTTTTTATGTATATGGAAACCATCACATGGACATTGTTCTTTTTTATTTATATATATATATATATACAGAAATCCCTGGTAGAAGATCAGCTTGGCTTATTTTACTTCAGGCTTGTAGACCTGTATGATATCTAGAAACAGGTGTCTGTGATATTTGGTGTAAATTATTCAATATCTTCTCATCTGTTTTTTAAATTTTTCAAAGTAAAAATCATCAGTGGCTTTCTCATCTGTTTTTGATTTTCCATCTGCACCTGAAATTGATGAAATTCAATGAAAATCTAGATATTCCTATCTAAAAACAAGAGGCCCAGAGAGCCTGTAACGCTCACCTGGTTTGTAATGCCAAGTAATGATCTGAATAGAGGTTCAAAATTTCTTTTCTGAAGGAATTTAAATCTTAATTTAAATTGCCCTTCCCCAAAGTATGCTTCTGGCCAAATTTGGTTACAATCCATGTAGAACTCTATGACAAGAAGGGATTTAAAGGCTTAACCTTAATTTCACCTATCGGTCCCTGCAGCTCCTGCCCCTGTGGAGTCAGAGCCAAAATTTATACAAACTCTATTCCCCTTCCCCCAAGGATGGTCTGCCCATTTAATTACAAACCATGTAGAATTGTATGACTAGTAGCGATTTAAAGGAAATGTTAATGGACAGAGGGACAGACAGACAACAGACGCGCAGCAATGACATAAGCTTTGGGCCAGGTGAGCTAAAAATATCTCATTTTATACATTTATTTGATCAATTTTTATTTTCTATCGCCTCCTTTATTTTCTGTTGAGATTTCATACCCTCAAGAGAACCTCATATTCTTTACTCATCTGATTGTGACGTCATGGGTTTATGAGCATAACGTCACATTTTATTTTTAAAAGTCAATTTAGCACACAAAATAATGACTTCACAATTGAAACCTTCCAACAAGGGAGATAACTCTGTAATATGCAAAGATGGAATATATCAGAGAGCTTGTAAAGGGAAAAAGAAAAAGGACAAAATAAAAATGCAATAAATTTTCTTTACATAGAATGATGTAATAGGAGGAATAATGATAATGAAACAAACCTGCTGGTGTCTGTAGCCTCTCCACATCACCAACCCTGACAGGTTCTGGACGTGGCGCCTCTTCTTTCTTTAGCAGTGGTTTGGTGTCTTCAATCTTGACTGTACAAAGATACCACAATAACACAATAGAATTCAATAATAATTGTAACAACAACTTCAAACTATTTCTGAACTGATCATGAACTGAGAAACTGTTAACATATTGTACATGCGCTGTTAATGAACTCAGCACCAAAGATTGCTCAAAACTAGTCTAAGACTAGAAATTTCTGTCAGACATAAATACCCCTACATACTACATATGTCAGAAAAAGGCAAGATGGAGTGGGATAGACATAGACTGTAACACTATACACCATCAAGAAAGAAGGTAGAAGGCAAAAATTTACAGATTTTAATTCTGTTGATTTAACTCAGTTTTCTTGCAATTTACCAGTGTTATAAAATAAAGCTATGCCTTACATAACTTAACTTTTCAGCCCTTTGGCCTCTTGAAATTCTCAAAATTCAGCATTCCTCTCTTTAAAGGATTGTCCATACCCATCACAACGATAATAAATCATTGTAGAAATCAACGCCAGCTATGACAGATAAAGTATTACAATACTTACACCAAAACCTTAACCTATGGTTTCCAACACCGACACTGACGCCAAAGTGATTTCATACGCCCCCCTCTCTTTGAGAGGTGAGCTAAAAATAGAATCATAATGCTGTCGCTTCCGTATCAAATTTAAACAGGGTGGAATAGAAAATAAGAGGACAGGACAAGATGGGATGGACTTATGGGATGGACTTATAATACCTAATTCTCGAGGCTCTCAATCTCACATCATAATATAATCATACAAAAAGGATTAAACATTTTATGACAATAATACACAAACAACACATACATCTGTTATGTTGCACAAAGTTGGCAGCCATGTTTGTAGGGACAAAGTCGGATATCTCCTTCTCTCTCTTCCTCATACGTTCTGTCAGCAGCTTCTGTTTAGCTTCTTCTGTCGCTTCAATGTTAATGATCTTGGCTCTGTAAATATATCAAATCTATACATTCTTTTCTTCAAGTGGCACAAAATCAAATATTTGCTGTAATATGCTATTATGTCCCTATTTCAAATAATATAAAGATTTTGGATCAATCACTAACTGAACACAAAATGATAGAAAATTCAAATCTGTATTTATCGATCTCTATTATAACTTACTTTGGAATAATTCTTAACAATATATTATTTTGCTAAAATGTAGGAATTAATGATGTTTGATGAAAATGGTATAATTAATAAAGATAAAATGAATATAAAATGATTAATAGACCTCTTAATTAACTATAAAGTACTGAGTTTGTCAGTTTTCTAACACTTACTCTATACCAAGGTCGACTTCTGGTATACCAGATAACATCTGATTGGACAACATATCCTCCGTCTTCTTCCGACTAGATTCAACTTTCAGATTTTCAGGCAGAGCAAAAAGTTTATTTTCTATCTTTTTGGACCTGAAAGTAACCAAAAACTTCAACTCTTTGATGCATTTTCAATGTCTTATTGTCACAAAATTTGAAGAAAATGTCAGTGAATTCAAATTTCTTTTCCAATATTCTTAAAGAGACAATTCACTCAGGCTAATTCTTTTACATAACCAAGAAGCCAAATATAGCATAAATGTATTGTTCTACATTTCTTATGAAACATGTAATGTAAAACATTGACAAATTCCTCGACATTGTTAAGTATTTTAATTAATATCGTTGAAATATCAACTCGTTGATCAATACGATTAAGCAGGTACAATATGGACGCTGTACCCATACCCGAGCCAAAGTAACGCACGTTAAACAAATGAACTACATAACCACTGAGAAGGTGAGAAAATGATTTTTAGGCAAGACAATTCACCTAATAAGGTAAACACACAATTGTCAGAGCGATTTGAGCGGTTTTAGACAAAAGTTGCATTACTCTACGAGCAAGGGACAGGGTTCGGCATACAAGAAGTTTGACCACAGTGTGTAATGGCGGACAGTGAGCGAGTTTGAACATTTCACACATATATCACCACTATGGGCTTTTCATGCATATCACAGTAAAACCGACTGATCTAACTTCCATTAGAACTTGGTTTTTTTCGATATATGTACAAATTTTAATGTTCTCTTAGAATGAATTGTCCCTTTAAAGAAATCAAATTATCTGGCCAAAATTCTAAAAACTACATGGTATGGATATTTTAAGAACTTGCACAACAGTTGACAACACTAAAGATATTTTTCATTCACACTTTTATATATATACATGTACATATGTATATTATATAATTAAAACTTATTTAGCAAGGGCAAATAATTTTCATGCCACACAATATTGTAAACTGTAAAGTCAAACAAGGCTTGAAACAAGCAGTTTATGTAGGACATAAAGGCGTGTCCAGAACACTCAGTTTCAAATTTTGTTGATAGAAAGAGTACAGAGATACAGTGGAATGTCAAAATGTTGGTTTGTCCCTCATAAAAGGTATGAGTCCAGGTGTGGTAAAGATGAATTGCCTAAAACACTGCCACAAATCCTGTGGACTTGAAATTTAATATGTGGTTCATATTTCCATATAGCTTTAATATCAAAGCTGGCAGCTTGCACTTCAGACAGTGGCCAAGTGTATAATTTTTATCATATTTCAGAAACAAAGATCAATGCTCTATTGTTTGCATTCATAGATAAAGCAGGCTTAATTAAAATGTATGTGAGTTAACAAACTTACTTGTCAGTACTTTCTTCTTTGTGGTGACCTTTCTTTTTAGCCAATTCTTCTTCTACATACTTCAGCCTGGTCAAAAAACAACACTCCAATCAATATCAACAGAAGAATGCTAAAATTGAAACCGACTTGTCATCCAAAAAAAACTGTTGTCCATACACAACCCTACTACAATGTTTTATGTGTCTAATTATATTAACATTATAAGTAAACATAATACATTTCAATTATACTAGATTAGTAATTTGCATGTTAAATCTTTATGGCATCCAGGAGAACCATTATGAACTATTTTAAAACATGCAATCACATGTTGTAAATTATTTTAACAATATATTACCATACATCCTAAAAAGCCAATGTGGCTTTCTATTGATGTTGGACTGGTGAGATACTGATGAGATACTGGCAAGATACTGGTGAGATACTGTGAGATAGTAGACCCCTGTGAGTACATGAATGTTTTTGACTATCAAGCTGAAATTCAAGGGTCAACTGGATGCCCTGATTATATTGATGATCCCTCACAGAATCATAAATGTTAATACAAATTTAAGCTTTAATAAAGAATGATTTTAATAAAACAGAACATACATCTCTGTGTCTTCATCTCTTCGATTTGTTTCTGCAGCGAAAGCTGTACCTATAGATTCACCATCCTCCACACTTACTGGTCTGCAAACACATGTACAGTCAACAGTGATTAAAAAATGGAATATTATATTCAATAGAATCGGTTCATACAGAAAATTGACGACAAAATTTAATGCCTTTTCTAATAAAATCAATGCTTTAAAATTATCATCAATCTAAACTACCAACAATGAATGGAGTAGGCCCAAATAGGGGAAATATTAGAAATATCTATTTGAATTATTTAAATATTATAAATTTATTCACAAACAACTTTGACAAATGTTAATTACTCAATACTTCATCTCAAAACTATATATGTATATGATTTACTGATCTTACAGTAGTATAAAAGTTTGAATAGGATGATACTATTACATAAATAGCACTTTAAAAGTATCATAATTCATTAGGACAAAGGGGAGATAACTCTGTATTATAAAATCAAATTAACCAATAATCAAAGTATGATCTATTCAAACTTACTTGTTTTTTAAAGCCTTCATATCAACAAATCCACCAGTTTTCATTTTGTATGGGTCATTCTAAAATAAGGACAAAAAAGCATGTTAGGAATTAAAAGTCCTAATTGATTCTTATCGCTGACAAATGCCATATGTAAAGTAGCATTATCTTATAACACCTAACATTGTTGGGAGATCCCTTTAATAGCTGAGCAAGGTGTCCATCATTTTATCACTAGTCCTATGTGTATAGTGAAATTACACCAGTTTGCTGTGGTAGTTTGTATCTTCTGATACAGTGTATGTACATGTACATTGTGTGCTTATATATATTTATATGTCAGATAGTCTCTGATGAGTTACACAGTATATTTCATATGTTGCTTTTACTGTAGTTTTATCCAACCCTCTATATGTACATGTATATATGTCAGATAGTCTCTGATGAGTTACACAGTACACTTCCTCGATATTTCATAGGTTACTTTTACTGTGGTTTTATCCAACCCTCTATATATATGTATATGTATATATGTCAGATAGTCTCTGATGAGTTACATAGTACACTTCCTCGATATTTCATAGGTTACTTTTACTGTGGTTTTATCCAACCCTCTATATGTACATGTATACCATGGCAAAACACAAAGCATTAAAAAAAAAAAAAGAAGACCTACCATAGTCCTACATGTACAGAGATTTCCTTTGAAGATTAACAGAGAGTGACAACTTTGAATTCAATATAGATACAGTGTATATATAATTTCATTCTTCTGATGTACATAAAAAAACATACTATATATAGCTACACCTGTCTTATGAGTTATGACATCTGTTGCTTCACACAAAGCATTCAGTTTTAATCTAGTCCAGGAGTGGATATGTATATATAATAACAATGATAGTAACCCCTGGGGTATTGAGGTGCACATAACTAGGCCTATAGAATACTAACAAGAGGCCCAGAGGGCCTGTATCGCTCACCTGGTTTGTAATGCCAAGTAATATTCTGGATACAGGTTCATTGTTTATTTTCTGAAGAAATTTGAATATTTACCTCTAATTCCCCTATTGGGCCCCACCATTCCTGCCCCCTGGGGGTCAGAGCCAAAATTTATACAAGCTCTGTTCCCCTTCCCCCAAGGATGTTTGTGGCCAAATTTGGTTACAATCCATGCAGAACTCTATGACTAGTAGCGATTTATAGGATTTACTTTTATTTCCCCTATTGGGCCCCGCCCCTCCTGCCCCCGGGGGGTCAGAGCCAAAATTTATACAAGTTCTGTTCCCCTTCCCCAAGGATGCTTGTGGCCAAATTTGGTTACAATCCATGCAGAACTCTATGACTAGTAGCGATTTAAAGGATTTACCTTTATTTCCCCTATTGGGCCCCGCCCCTCCTGCCCCCTGGGGGTCAGAGCCAAATTTTATACAAGTTCTGTTCCCCTTCCCCAAAGGATGTTTGTGGCCAAATTTGGTTACAATCCATGAAGAACTCTATGACTAGTAGCGATTTATAGGATTTACCTCTATTTCCTATATTGGGCCCCGCCCCTCCTGCCCCCAGGGGGTCAGAGCCAAAATTTATACAAGTTCTGTTCCCCTTCTCCTAAGGATGTTTGTGGCCAAATTTGGTCACAATCCATGCAGAACTCTAGGACAAGTAGCGATTTATAGGATTTACCTTTATTTCCCCTATTGGGCCCCGCCCCTCCTGCCCCCGGGGGCTCAGAGCCAAAATTTATACAAGTTCTGTTCCCCTTCCCCCAAGGATGCTTGTGGCCAAATTTGGTTACAATCCATGCAGAACTCTATGACAAGTAGCGATTTATAGGATTTACCTTTATTTCCCCTATTGGGCCCCGCCCCTCCTGCCCCCAGGGGCTCAGAGCCAAAATTTATACAAGTTCTGTTCCCCTTCCCCCAAGGATCTTTGTGGCCAAATTTGGTCACAATCCATGCAGAACTCTATGACTAGTAGCGATTTAAAGGAAATGTTGACGGACAGACAGACGGACGGACGGACGGACGGACGACGGACGACGGACGCCGCGCCATGGCATAAGCTCACCGGCCCTTCGGGCCAGGTGAGCTAAAAATAGTGAAAAGGTGCATTATATATAGGATTTTTTTTTACATACAATGAAGGTCTAGGATATGTGTTATTTCTAAAGAAATGAAAAATATTTCATTATCATTATATTAAATACATTTAGATAGCATACATCATCATTGGTCTGTTTGGGGGCGACTTCCTTTCCAGCCAATAATACCTCAGCACTCACACCATTTGGTCTTGTCCTCAATTTCTGTAACTCCTTTATATCTTGTAATTTCAACCTGAAATATACAAATAACTTAAAAAATTCAAATTGAATCAATAACTAATTCATAATTCAAATTTGACAATTTTTCAGAAAATACTGAAGTACTAGATTTGAAGTAGCTCTCCCTCCAAACAATAAATGCACCTCGGGTGGGAGACACTTCCATATATGCAGGATAGTCCATGCATTTGAGTAACAGTCCTGTATATGAGGCTAAGGATACTTTTGTTATGCAAATGCAGGATTCTGTGAAATGAAAACGGATTTATTAAGTTCTTTTAAACATTTTTATAAAAAAAAAGGTGTCATCATTTTAATTGGCACCATCATTTATACAACTTTACACATTATACTCATATGGAAACAAATTTCATTATCAAAATGTTTGTAAAAGTCACAAACAAAATCACCTCTATTGCTTACTATGGAGCTAAAAATAGACCACAGGTAAAATTCAATAAAGCGTGACATTTGCACTAAATTTCCCTGGTGGCTAACGTTATACACCGTAGTCTATGTAGCACCTAAATTGTCACTTAATGACAAAGTGAGATAACAGAATGTAATAGTTCATACACAAAAACAGAGTCTTCAACCAGTTATATGGCTATCTAAAAATTACGAAGCCCCTTTTTTGAAGAAATTTTTTAAAACAACTTGATCCTTTTTCATTTCACAAAATCTTGCATTTGCGTAACAAAATTATCCCTCAAATGCAGGACTGTTTATCCTGCATAAACGAGTGTCCCCATTCTGTTCCATGGCCCAAAGTGTCAAAGTTGTCGATGGGCCGTAAAGCTCAAACAAACAAACCCTCAAACGGCCACCTAATAGTCGAATAGAAGAAAAGAAAAAAGCATTTGCAGTACACTGGTATCTGATAGGTTGGAGTAACAGACAGAGGTTTTAGTGTTCCCACCAAAATCAGTGATCACACATTAAGCATACAATTTGCATGAAACTCTCTTACTCTGCTTTGTTTTTCTACCAAAACACTTGCCCAATATCATCTTCCTTGTCAGAATCAGATTCACTACTTGATGAATGTCGACGTTTTCTGATCGTTTTAGCTCGGACTTTCTTAAATTCCGCCATACTTGTTTTTGTTTAATAATCTGGGTCAGGATTATTCTTCAGTTGAACCAATTGTTGATTTAAAAAGTTAAGCGTCTACGATACGTCGATAACATTGACAGGGGCAGATAACCGCGTCATCCTTGTATAAATATTGTATTTTTATTAGTACATGTAAATATTAAAACAATGCTTTACTGACATATATGTGCAAATGTTATTCATTGAATATTTATTATTTATTGATATGTGTATTTTTCAGTCGTAAAATTTGCTTTTATTGATGTGTTTGATTTTCATTTTTGTTTATAGATCCAGAGATTTATATAGCAATTATATTTAAATCTCTGATCCATTTCTTTATCTTTTCCATACTTACATTCTTCTACATGTATATGTGTATCTTTTTTACACGTTGTTTCATATTTTTAGTGTAAATGACAATGAATAATGATCATTAGACTCGCTGTACACAGATATACACAATCATCTCAACATTCTTTTTACAAATGCAGATACTTTGACCCAACATAAATTACAGGAGTTAAGAAAATTGATAATTCGAGAAAACCCAGATATAATAGCTATTTCTGAAGTTAAACCAAAGAATTGTAAAAGAGAAATTGAACTTTCTGAATATGATATAGAGGGATATGGAATGATATCACTAAATGTGACAAATAAATCGCTCGGAAGAGGAATGGTCATATATATAAAAAATAGTCTTAGATATTCCCAGATCACCAGCATTGAATTTGATGAACATATTTTGTGTGAAGTGGATATCAACGCCAAGGATAAAGTACTTGTTGGTTCCTTGTACAGAAGTCCAAATGCGACGGAAGAAAATTTCAAAAACATGTGTGCATTACTGTTAAAAACAACAGAAATGAAGTACAGCTGCAAAATACTATTTGGAGACTTGAACTTACCAGGCATTGATTGGTCAGTCTGTAATACTAAGTGTGGTGAAGCTTCAAAACAATTCAAATTCGTTGAAACCGTACGCGACTGTTACATGTATCAGCATATACGGCAGCCCACCCGTGGACGTGGAACGGATAACCCTAGCGTTATAGATTTGATTCTAACCGATAAGGAAGATTGTATAGAACAGATTCAACTCGATCCTCCTTTAGGGAAAAGTGATCACTCAGTCATCGGAATACGTTGTAATTTCAGTGTGGAAATGGAAAATAATATGAAAACGCGATATGTATATGAAAAGGCAAATTTTCAAGAACTGTCCCGAAAACTTAACATAGACTGGCAAAATAGTTTTTTGGATTGTAAAGATGATGTGGAACAGCTGTGGTCAAAATTTAAAGAGATACTTGAAAACTCAATCAGGGACACAGTTCCAGTACAACAAATAAAACCATCGCGCAAATTAAGTAACCACAAAAGTTGTCTAGATAAAAAGACATTGTCTAAAATCAAAAATAAGGCCAGATTATGGAACAGATATATGTCCACTCGGGATCAAGAAGTCTACGCAGAATATTGTAAAGTAAGGAATCAAGTAAGGTCACTCACAAGGAAGGCGGTAAAATTACGCGAGAAACAAATAGCACAACAAGTAAAAGACAATCCTAAAAAGTTCTGGAGATACGCGAAATCTAAGACAACAACTAAATCCAATATTTCAAATCTGTGCAAAAATAATAACAAAGAGGATATCACTACAACAGATGATGAAAAAGCAAATGTACTAGCTAATTTTTTCCAGACAGTGTTTACCCAAGATAAAGATAAATCACTACCTGATATTGAAAAGATTGATGTGGAACCGATCACTCAATTAAATATTTCACCAGAAGTCGTGCAGAAGAAGCTAATGAAGTTGAAAATTTCAAAATCACCTGGACCGGATATGATCCATCCTAGAGTTCTTAAAGAGACACGCGATATTATATGCCATCCTCTAACATTAATATTTCAAACATCAATCGACACTGGGAAATTACCTGCAGACTGGAAATGCGCTAATATAACGGCAATATTTAAGAAAGGAGATCGGAAGGAGGCTTCAAACTACAGACCAGTAAGCCTGACCAGTGTTGTTTGTAAATTATTAGAATCAATAATAAGGGATAAAATAATGAGTCACATGAAAAGAAATAAGCTATTTAGTAACGCTCAGTTTGGTTTTATAGACAGTAGATCCACGGTTCTTCAACTTATCAATGTCATGGATAAATGGACAGATATTTTGGATAAAGGAGCATGCGTGGATATTATATACTGTGACTTTATGAAGGCTTTCGACAAAGTACCTCATGGCCGACTAGTACATAAACTCGCAAAATATGGCATCGGTGGTCAGTTTTCAATCTGGATCCAAGCCTTTCTGTTTGGAAGAAAACAAAGAGTTGTAGTGAATGGCAAAACGTCGGAGTGGAATCCAGTTTTAAGCGGGATACCACAAGGATCTGTGTTGGGACCACTTCTCTTTGTTCTCTATATAAATGATATGCCCGATGTAACAAGTACCGGGACAGACACCTATCTGTATGCGGATGATACGAAAGCTTTTAGATCAATAAAAAATGAAGAGGATTGCAAAATATTACAACATGATATATATTCATTAAGCCAATGGTCAGATATTTGGAAACTCTGCTTCCACCCAGACAAATGTAAAATGATGCGATTGGGATATTCAAATACAACTAAATATGGATACAGACTGAAGGAAAATGCCCAATTTTTAAAATTTGTTGACTCGGAGAAGGATATTGGTGTCACCATAGATGATAAACTTACCTTTGACAAACATATATGTGAAAAGGTCAACAAAGCAATTTCAATCATGGGAGTGTTGCGGAGGACAATGGAATACATGGACCAGAACAGTTTTAAACTTTTATACACGGCATTAGTTAGGCCTCATATTGAATATGCTGTTCAAGCCTGGTGTCCGTATTTGGAAAAGCATGTAACAACAATAGAAAACGTTCAACGTCGAGCAACAAAGCAAGTGCCAGGTCTCTCAACTTTGCCATATACAGAACGTTTGCGTAAACTCCAACTTCTTACGTTAGCATACAGGCGGTCACGTGGGGATATGATTGAAATGTACAAAATACTTTCTGGAAAATACGATAAAGAAGTCGCAGATTTGTTTTCAATCAACCAGGGATCAAGTACCCGCGGACATGATTTGAAAGTGTACAAAGAGCATTCAAGGCTGTGCGTGAGAAAACACTCGTTTACCCAGAGAGTCGTGAATACTTGGAACAGTCTCCCATCAAATGTTGTTCAGTCTAGGACAGTTAAGCAATTTGAATATGAACTCGATTCACATTGGAAAAATCAGCCACTAAAGTATTTATACACTGAAAAAATAAATCCGTGAATTTCTAAGAGCTGACTATTATAGGATTATAAAAAATCCTGTACATGTTAACATGTATGTTGTCAGAATAAATCTATGTATCTATGAGAGTAAATGATATTACACATCCTGAATACAAATAAGTTATGAAATGTTATAGTAACAAGTGGTGAGTAATGAGTGTACACGTAAGTGATGAGGAATGATAGGTTAAATTGACAGTAATGATGCATTAAATGAATGTCTCTCTATGACTACTAGAATGTGAATCTGTTTGATAGAATGTTTTGGTAAATGGAAAGAAGATACCAGAATGTGAATCGGTTTGATAGGAGTGTTTTGGTAAAAGGAAAGAAGATTTTTATGCAGCCTTTACATTAACTGTTCTTCGACTGCTTGCATATATAATGTAGGCTAAGTACGGGTTTTTAGTGTCTCATAAGTCGGCTCAGCTAGGCTTTCTTTTTAATTATTATATATGCATGAACTGTTGCAACATGTGTTAAAATATGCGTAACAGTTAATTAGAATATTTAATTGATTGATTGACTATTTTCATTCTGTCAGTGGCGTATGAAGAAGAAACGTTAATGGTGGTTGGGAGGGTGGGGTGGGGGGCAAAGGTCCTCAATATTTCGTAACACCCCCCCCCCCCCCCCCCCCCCCTCGCCCGTCCCGCACCCTGTGACCCACCGGAGATATACATTTTTCATATATCGTTACATATAATCCTTGTATAATCTACAGACAGTGGCGTCGCTAACTGGAAATTAATGAATAGTGCGAGTTTGGGGGGTCTGGGGTATCCTCTGGACAAATGTATTTTTAATGTTTTTTCGAGCGCCGAAGGCGCGAGATTTTTAGTGTTTTGGGAATCCGGGGGTCTCCCCGGGAAAAAATTGTACGATTTAGAAGGACTGAGATGAGTTTAACGATGCATTTTGTTGAATTTGCGAGCGAGCGCCGAAGGCGCTAGATTTTGGTGTTTTGGGGAGTACGGGGGTCTCTCCATGAGAAAAAAATATTACAATTTTGTATTTTGATGATTTTAAAGGATTCTTAACACGGCAATTTTTCAATTTAAAGTTACCTGCATTTAGAAATGATAATTATGAGTGTCGTCATATCATTATGCAACCCAGCTCGATCTGAACATTACCGGATCCACACTATCGGCACATTGTTGTGTAACTCAAAAATAATAATGATTTGATTGTCTTGCCAAGAAAAATAAAGAAATTAATCTTTTATGAAGCATTTTTTTAAAATAGTTTAATCCCTTAATGGACATTTTAGTCTAGTTCGTGTGTATTGAATTTCCCATATTAAAGGTTTGAATATTACGTGCTTGAACATTTTAGAAAAAGCGAAAATTTTCTAAAATGAAGTACAAAAATGTGCAGGAGGACCCTTTTTTCTTTCAAATGTGCATTTTTAGAAAATTTTACTTGGCGAAAATGGGAGGGGGGGGGGGGGCAAAAAGACATGTTTGCCTCCCCGCTTCCTATGCCCCTGTTATTCTTGTTATTAAGTCGAATGTGTTTTCAGTGAAACTGTTGCTAAATTATTTTACATACACGTATGTTGCAATTAAACATACATCTTGTAAGTGATCAGTAGGGTATGACGGCGGGTACATACGCAGGAATGGCGGCTGAATTAATTAAGATGTACTTTGGCAGAGAAGCATCCCTTATAGAACTAAGCGCCATGGAACGTTTTCGGGTTGCAATGATTTATTTAAAATACTTTTATATCATATTTTATATCACTGAAGTAAAACAAGAAGCTAAACCTTTTCAATGAAGGTAATAACTTTTGTTACTGAAGGAAATCACTAATCTCCTTTCTCCTAATTGATAAACAGTACTATTCGTCGGCGATGTAGAGCCTTTACGTCTTGCTTCAGGCTTTTTAACGCCCTTTGTAGGTAGTAAGAAGCTTACTATTTTTATCAGTAATCAAGTTTTGAACTCCGCCAATATACTTCATATAATAAAATATAGCTTTTCCAAAGGAACGCCCTTTTCCTTGATTGTATATCGAAATCCATGATGAGTATATCAGATTCCATTCGAGACAAGACGAGTAAAGGGTGAAATAATACTTTTTGTATCTCGCTATTTTAGTGTGTGCGTGTGCTGCCGTGTTGTTTATATAAGGTGTTGTACAATATAAAACCAGTAAGTGTTTCATCTCTGGGTTGCGATCGTGATGCCTAAGTGAGGCATGTTAACCGTAAATGTACAAGGCGGTGGATCTCTGCGAGATCTCCGGCTTTCACCCTTTTCCTGTCCTTCTTGCGTCCTTAACGGGCAGCTGATGTAACTACATACATATAACGTAATGCATAAGTAACCACTGGTTAAGTCAGTCTTTCTTACGTTGTACTATACCAAGTAGAAGGATATGTTAAATCTGATGAGCCAACGTCTGTGAGCCAGGAAAAGACAACAAACACAGAACCTGGATATAATGATTTACATGGTAAAGAATCACACCAATACATCACACAAAGTTTTAGATACAATAATGGAATGCCTACTAATGACAATGTTATCTACTACATATACAACAGAAGAAATGTGTCATGGCTACTGACAGACAAATCTGTAATTTTCGCTGCAGTGTCTATTTTTTCGTGTCTGATTCTCGATGTTATTAGGATAAAGGATACCATAATGCGGTATTATCACCAGTTCTATTGTATGCTTCAGTTGAGTATATAAAAAACTAACAAAGCAATAATCATATCATTCTTCACACTTAAAAGTGTAAAATAAATCTCCATTTTATTTTGACCACATTTACCAATTGATTATTCTAAGAATGACAATTCTTTGGAGAATTTTCTGCATATCATCGAATGTTAAAACATACAGTATGCATATATACCCCTCTCCTGTTCGCATATTGTGATCACAACAATGACGGAAATCAACATGTAAAACACATAAGGAAACTAAACCAAGTCTTTTTTTCATGTAACAAATCGTGATAAACAAAAACCCATAACAATATTACTCATAAAGCACACAATCACTACCACCTTTAGATTCTTTTCATACTAACATGTTTCTTACATGCTACATGAATTTGAAGTTCTATGCTTTGCATAATTACTAAATCAAACGTGTACTAATTAGGAATCCCATTGGAAAGCATCATACGATATAGCTGGCGACACACGTATCTCCCAATTATACAACGTAGTAGGAAGATAGCAGATAGCTAATTACATGTAGAAACTATAGATATTGCATAATGGGCGTGTTGTTAGATGTACATTATTGTAAATAGGTACATTATAAAACTCACAGCAGGAGAAATATGTCGTTTAATGTAATGAATTATGTATATACATGTACAAGTTTATATGCAAACTCATGCATTAAAAAGGCATTTCATAGTAAGTGTTTCATTTCCATAAAAAACAAAATATCAGATATATAATATCAAAATTACAGGTCATTCAACACAATTGCATACATACAGTCTTACTAAATTTACTTCCGTTCACATACAAATTTTTAGTCTTACTCAAAATACACTTATTTGTAGAAACAAGTTACTCCGGAAATTTCACCTAAAACCCCATACTCAACAGAGTTACAAACACACCAACAAATGACATGAAACAAGAAGCGATAACATATAAATTGATGACAGATATATTAATTGTTTGCTGCCGTTTGTTTCGTCTATTCGCCTACATTGTGAAAGATAATTGACAACTTCTGGGAATTTAATTTTTATTTTATACATTAGCAATTCTCCCAGATCACCTTTTAGGCATACATGTTCTCGGCTTTCCTCGACAGTTTCCGTGCATCTATCAGAACACTCATTGTCATGTGACCGATTACTGCATAGTGACATCACGTTTCCGACAATGCGCCTGGTATCTGGGTTCTTGGAACTTAGAAATTTCCTCCATGGACATTCGTTGACAACGCCGCCAAATTGAGGAAGATATCGCTTGCATTTTTCCACACTTTTCCAAGTTGTACAATATGGCATCGGAATGTTTTGTCTCGGGTAATAAGTCATAAAACCGAAGCACATTTCATCGGAAGTGCCGTCTCCGAAGTATACTGTATGCTTTTTGTCGATGGAAGAATATGTGCAGGTAGTTCGGATTTCATCTCCAGGAAGCACTTCAATTGGTGGGTCGTATCTGAAAAGTCGTCAAATAAAGATCTAAAATCGTTCTTTACAACATGCCTGACTAATAATAATGAAAAATCATGTACATCTGTATAAACATAAATACACAGCGAATATAGTTTTTTTTTGTAAGAAAAGTTGCATTCCCGGCATTAATCGAGACAAATCTGACATCGTATGTAAAACAATAATCGCTTTTTAAGTAACAGAAATATTTTTTTTTTCAATTCCCATTGTAAAAGAAATGCTAAATTGATCATGAAATGAAAATATGAAGCTGCATTTTTTGTACAAAGTTTATTTAGAAATGTAATACTGCATTATTATTTACTTATAGAAGGCTGGACTGTCGTAACTGTAGGGGTTATCAAATGTGATGTCTCTGATCTTTGTGCTATTCCTGTGTAGGGTTATTCTTTGTTTTATACCTGGAACAACACATTATATATACAGATTTCTCACATACACATGTCTTCACGTTAGTGGATAATTTCTAGGACAAACAATTAAGATAGAAAAAGTAATGCGTTCAGATTTCTATCAGCAATGTGGAAGACAGAAAACGAACAAGTAGGAAAACAAAAGAAATCGAAAAATTCCTGAAGTAAAACGGTTTGAGAAAAATGCATTGGATACAACATAAACTAGACTAATACATCGACTATAGAGACATGCAAATGGGTTCTAACTACTCCTGCGAGATGGTATTCAAGATATCATGAATATTCATGAATGATTCATGAACTTTCAAGAATATTAGAAGATTAAGGTTCATAAAAATATTCTGGAATATTCATTAAATGTAAATGACTCTCATGATCTCTTCGTAAAGTTTTATGAATCCATGAAACATTCATGATTGTTCATGGTAAATGTGTCAAGAAATATTCATGAAGCTTATGCATGATTGATATTCATTAAAAATCTTTAAAATTAATGAAAATTTTCTACTCACTTTAAGAATTTTTATGAATATCAGTTATGCATAAAACTTCTTGAATGATTCTTGGCAAACTATTTCAATCATTTTGATGAATTTTAATGAATATCCACAGAAGTCACATGACTTGTCACATGACCACATGAGTCACATGACTTCTATATATATATTTCCCGCCAAAACAGTCACGATCCAAAATGGCTGTTGTACCGCTTGCGTGTGAAAACAGGGGAAACATTTTTCATCTTAAAATGGAAGATTTTGGCATATCAGTGAACGGATTATTCCATTCCTGGATTTCTTTAACTGCTCGAGTTGTAGTTCATGAATAACTCATAAATTATCACGGAAATTCATGATCATTCATGAATATTCTTAAAGCATTCATGAACTTTTTATGAATTTTCATGAATAGGTTGCTCATGAATGTTCATGAATTCACGAATGTTCATGAAATATTTCCCCTAGATTATTCACGAAGTTTATAAATTGCATGAAAATATTGGTGAATAATTGAAGAATATTCATGATTGTTAATGAATTATTCATCAACGTCTCGCAGGGGTTATCTCGAGCAGAGATGCAACAAAAGAGGAAAGTATGAATTAACTGTAATAGGAATAGATTATTTATGTTGAAGAGATATATATAGCAGCATATTCTAGATAAACCATGAAACGTTTGATACACAGTTTTGTGTTATATCTCCAAAGCATAAAGAACAATTTTTATCCAATACAAAGTTTTGCTACAAACATTATTAAATTTATTTTGAATAAATGTATTAGATTACAATATTTAATCATCGCACGGGAAATCCTTTGGTATTTACCCATATAATGCATATGATTGACAGCTCTAGTGATATAAATAGGAGTTGGAAACATGGCGGCGGTGCAGTCTCCTGAGCAGGAAGAATGAAAGTTGACTTCCGGTTGTCGTGGTGGGATCTCAATGAACTCCTGTCCAACTGCAAACATGGCGGCGTCATATGTTCGTCGATTGGCGGTGTAGTACACTACTAAGCCGGAACTGTCCGTTTGGCCCTCTTGTCGTCTCTGATTATTCCAGTGAACCTACAACCAAAGATCACATCATTGACATAAATGAAACAGTAACTTCTGTTCGTAATTGAGGACAGTGACATATTATCTTACATTCGTTAATATGTCTTAATAAGCACGCATTTAAATATATGCCCTAAACCTCAGTTATGACATAACAACATTATATGGCGGTACCTGCATTGCAGCCCTTCTGAACCCTCTTGTGCCAATGCGGAAGCCAGTGTTGACGTGCAGACAGTCCCCAGAACTACCTACAGTCCAGGTGCCTATGATGTTGATACACTTTGGATGGGCTACCATACCACACGGGAAGGCATGCGGGGTCACTGGTATCTCCTCCTCTATATAAAGCAAGTTAATCATAATTAAAGAAAAAATAAAGAATATTCATTAACAAATTTTCTTCGTGTAAATGTTTATTTTCATTATAAGATATATGTCACAAAATTGCCAATTAACCTCACTAAACACAATTAAATCCATTTTATACTTTAAAATCCAATAACAGTTGTTTACAGTTTTCATGTTTTAGCAGATGCTTTTCTGCAGTACACTATATATGATCGCACGTACTTCCAAAAATCACTTTGACATCGATCGATAGAAAGAGTTTTCGGTGTACCTTTTAATGTGGGTCACACAGACGTTTGATTTGTCAGGGGAGCGTAATGCGTTTTTGATAGCTAAGGTCGTCAGTTTGATGTTGGAGAAGTAACACTGACTTGTGGAGTCTGCGTCAAGGAAGCAGTGCATATTAGGAACGTAGAATATTTAACTAACAAGAAATTCGATATCACCAATACAGTATTCTCTCATTTTCCTGTTCATCTTCATATTGCACGAGCGGTATTCAATGCGAATGTGATATATGTTAACGCTATATTTTTGTAAATGACAATAAAATAAAACGTTCATGAATATTAACACGGCAATTGTTAATATTTTTTGCATCAATCCACGTTTTATCGTTGACAGGTTTGTACTATTTGTTTGATATTACACTGGTATGACTTGAACCCTCACTGTATCAAACGTGGCTTACAACAATACGAGTCAACATGCACGATTCTATAACTAGAGAAAGAAATGCACTGATGGAGAAATAAATCGGATATTAGACATAATTCTCTTATTCACCCGTCCAAAATGTTATTCATGGTATATCAGTTTTGATATGTTTATCTCAATATGAAAATGAACCATACTCATATACATGTACCACGGTCTTCCCGACAACACATCGCATAGTTACATAGAGCATTATGTTTTCGAAATGAGAACTTAACCAAACAACAATCCTATTTGATGACGGGTCTATCAGGAAAAGTGTTTCGTGTGTTAACTATCATCAGCTGCGCTCTTTACCAATGTCAGAAGTCCTATACTATAGATATTTATTACAGTAAATGGTATGTCACGGGTCAAACCAATGACAGGTTCTATTTATATCTCTACCAAACACATCATCTAAACTGATTAATGTTAAAAAAACGTTCTTATTTGATAAAACGCAGAGCGATGGATCGATTTCAGTAAACATTTTTATCTTCAAAAGCGGGCAGAAAGTTTGTTGTCCATGTAAACGTAAACGAGTTTTCACTTCAATCACTTCTAAAACGGTCAGACATGGGTCTAACTTATGAGGTCTTCCCGTCGATTTTGTTTACTCTCTGAGCGGTCTCGACAAGTACGCACATCCGTTCAGTCCAGCTGAAGTAGCTATGTAATTGAAATTAGATTAGGCTGATGTTGAATATTTTTATGCAACTTAACTTCCGTAATGATGAATTGGCAAAAACACACGTCTGGTAATTTTGTTTAAAAACGGATACAATCAAATGACGGACTCCACTAACTGATGTTTTCCATTTTTCCCGATTCAATGCAACATTCGTATAGACAAGGAGCTCGGAGATGCTGTTTTATCAGGGATTCGCTGCTCTAATATTAACGGTACGAACGTTAAAACATCCCAGCAATACTCGACAGAAATACAAATGGTATCCATATCAATTGGCACGTTTTGCGATATACATATAGTATTGAATGAAGTGGTTTTTCTCCTTTTCAACTTTAAAATTGTTCGCGAGCTGTCAATTTTCATGGTGTGAATCTGTAGGCATTAATGTTCACATGTACAACCTACACATGATAATATGTCCGCACGTTGATATATTCGTGTAAAACGGAATAGGCGAAGATTTCCATGACAGAACTCAACCTAATTTGACTGTGTTAGACTGACTGACTTACCTCGCTCGTCACAGCCAAACAGGAGGATGTGGTGGGTGAGTTCTAGGTTGTCAATGATCGGACGAGATCCCACCAGGTGGAAGTCGCCATCTGGTAGGTCGAATATCTGGCAGAAGTAGTTGGTGACGTGGGAGGGCACTTTTGTCCTTGGGAATCTCAAGGTCACGTTCTTCACTCCTATGTTAAAGATAGACAAATGCGTGTTAAATCTGAATGACTTGTATCGGATCTCTGATTACCATTTATTTCATGGTTTATACAGTATGATAGTATTGTTACATTTAATTATCACAAGACTGAGTGTTTCGAAATGTATTTGCATTTAAATACAGATATTGATATGATGCAACTTCTTACCTGTGCATACAAATGATAAATCAATAATCATGTTGATAAATAATAACAGTTGAGATATTCAAACAAGGAATGTGACGTGGTGACTGCAGTGTTTCCTTGGATAAAGCTAAGTAGCTGATGATTCGGAATAAGAGACGTGTCTGGTTACACGTGATTAAGATGTTACCTTTGGAACACGTTTGGTATATTATGATAAAATTATAGTTTCTTTTTTTTCTTCGGATGGTACCTAGCTGCCATACAATGGATTACATGCCCAACGTCATTTTACCTGGCTCTTTGAATGCCGGACAGTTGTTGTTTCCAGTGGAGGAACAATCCAACCAGTCATTCTTCCCACGACACGTGTCACTGTCGAGTGGCTCACAGATACCTGGGTTAGACGGAAAACATGTGAATGGTCATTTACCTGAATACAGGATTCACTCAATAACATCTTTATCAAAGAGTCTTGCGAAATGATTACTAGAAAGCCATTGGCATGATAATCTTTATAAGATGCCCATGCATGTGTGATCTACAAAGAGTTAAACCTAAACTAATTTATGTGTCTGGATTTTAAAATCAGAATCTTGAATTTGACTTGCGAAAAAAGTAACTAAATTGTGTAATACAAAAGAAAATTAAAAGGCCACATATAGATTAAAACATGAGTAAATCGTTCGGAATTTGGCTGACATCTGACACCACAATAAATATTTACATGGCGATTCATATTGTTTTATACACAAAGGTAAGGGAGTTACGTAAACGGTTTAAAACGACACCATCTGGACTCTGGCGTATATATAAATATTTCCATATCTATATGTCTGCA